>NW_024412407.1:19346593-19420311 GCF_014898765.1 Herpailurus yagouaroundi
AGGGTTACTTTGTTTTGCAGCACTAAAACCTAGAATTAGGAAACAAATGTGGGTCTGGAGATGTCAAGCCTGTCCTCAGGGAACTTTCCTACTATTTGGGAAGACAGAGGAGTATGTTGGCCCAGTGATGAAAGATGAGCTAAGCTAAGCTACAAGGTGAGCTAAGCCCCTGAGAGCTGTCAGAGCACTGAGGACAAGGCAGAGGGGCTCAGTCCCAAGGGATACAAGGTTTGCCTTGCAGAGGGACAGCACCTGCGCAAGAGGGCAGCCTTTGCAGAACAGAGCGAGTGAGGACACACAACTTACAGGACCAAGTAGTTCAGTACAAGAAGCAAGTCGTTTCAAGGCCGGGAGCCAGAGGGTCAGAGCACAGGGCTTCCTCCAGCCTTCCCTCATTGTAGTCCAAGATCAGCCACCTTGCTGATGATTCGAGAAGCACCACTGTTAACTGGTCCAGTTGAGCACCAGAACTCCCTCTGACTAGAGCAGGCTTGCCACTCCGATTTGGACCTCAGAGTGAAAGTGTTCTGTTCATTGTCATTACTGCACAGGGAGAGTCTCTCCTGGTAACAATTCTATTCAGTTTTCATCACCTGAAAGAGAAGATTAAAAGGATTAATAAGCCCTGAACAAAGGTTAACAGTAACAGTATTTTAAAATGGCAATGAAATCAGCCAGTAATGGTTAATTCCACAGTCAAATAATAGCACAATGTGACAATTTATTTAAATAATACTTCCTTAACATCATCTAAGCTTCTCATGCCACAGTTGCCTATTTCTTCTAGTTTCAACAATTAAAATGTGACACTGGAATTTGAAATTGCTAAGTGCATGATAGAGACTTGACATGTCCCTGCTAAAATTTGTGTACTTTTGGGGCTCCTGGGTAGCTTGGTCAGTTAAGCACCTGAATTCGGCTCAGGTCATAATCTCATGGTTCATGGGTTCAGGCCCTGTGTCAGGCTCTGTGCTGACAGCTCAAAGCCAGGAGCATGCTTCAGATTCTGTGTCTCCCTTTCTCCCTGCCCTTCCCCCACTTGTGCACTCGCTTTCTCTCAAAAATAAACATTAAAAATTTAAATATAAAAAAATTTAAATATAAAACTTGTGAACTTTTACTTTAGTATTTTTATACAAAGGTATTTTATTATAACCCAGGATATCCTAGTGAGAGATGGGGGAGAAAGCCGTATTAGTGCCATGTAATATAAATTTGAAACCTCGATGTGACTCATGATTTGCAAAAGCTGGATAAAGAAATATTAAATCTGAAGAACTTGGGTAAAGAAAAGAACATTATGATTTATAAATTATCTCAGTGAAGTCTAAGTACAGTGTCTAGGTCAAAGCATCTAAAAACATGCATTCCCATAAATATAAATTATATAAATTACAAAGCTTCAAGCTATGTATCATATATCTTGAAATTCTGTTCATAGCTGAAGTAAATAATCAATTTTTTTCTGCATTTTGAAAGATTGTAGATCTGAGAGAACAGTGTTATTTGGAGAAAATGGGAAGATTCGTTACCACCATTCCAAAGAAAGCAGCTGTTCTCATAATTGGTATGTATCCAAGGTAGGATGATTCTTGGGTTTCCGCCCCCCAATATCAGGCCACTTCAGGGGCTATGTTTTGTGAATTTTGTCTAGTATTTCAATTTCTTAATCTGCTTAACATAAAAGTCTATATGTTTCATCTGATATTTTCTGATTAGCAAACATTTGCTGGCTGGTATTTCTGTTATCCACCGATACAAATCATCAGCACAAGTAGTATTAAGACTGGAGCTTATCTGAATTGATGTTTTCAAATATCCAATGTTGAAAGCATCTGCTAGTGAGATTGTTACGGGAATTTAGTGATGAATCCTTTCCTACTTATTTCTGTAATAATGGTGATATTTTATTTCCCAGAAGATGGGAAATAGCTGGAGATGAATATGCTTCACTGTCTTTAAATTTTTTCTACATAGTCTGTCCCCTCTAAAGATATCTTTAAGCTTTAGAAATAAGTTTTGCAAGTATTTCACTTCAAGTGTTCTGAATTTTAAAAATTGTATGAGCATTTAAAGATATGCAAAGGTAGATCATAGTTCTGTGAGTTTATAATCTGGTAAGAAGAAAGAGCTGGATAAAAAACTATACTGTAAAACAAGACCAATAAGCTTTATAATCCACACTACCCAGGCGTAGGGTGGTATTTTGGAAAATAGAAAGACTAATTCGCATTGCAGTGGTTTGTGAGGCATGTGTGTGTTTATACCGTGGTTGGGAGACATGGAGGTAGGAATGTTTTAGTGAAGGGGATAGTATTGAAACTACGCATTGAAGGATAGTTATAATTTTATAGCTCATGAAGTTGTTTATAGCTCTAGTGTCTAAGAGATTTCAACATATCATGCCACGTAGAGGGGATAATGTGTAAGAAATGTCAGGGAGGTAGAGAATATCATGGTTGTTTGGACAGTGTGAGTCACAGGACAGCTGGACAGTAATGTTAGCATAAATAAGAACTGGTATAACAGTGGACAATGAAGATAAAAAGGCTGGTTAGCTCTTAGTTATAGAGGGTCTTAAATTCCATGAGGAGAAGATTAGATTTTTTTGCTGTAAGCAATGGGAAACTAAAATGGTGGCAAGATTATAATTTATAAAATGGATGTATAATGACCTGTAGATATTTGTTGTAAATATAGAAAGGAAATAATGTGGCTTAATTTCAGCCAATATTTAAAAGGCTTAAAAGTCTAAGTTGGGGAGCACCTGGGTGGCTCAGTTGGTTTAGTGTCTGAATCTTGATTTCAGTTCAGATCATAATCCCAGGGTCATGAGACCAGGCCCTGCATTGGGCTCTGTACTGAGAATGGAGGCTGCTTATGATTCTCCCTCTCTCCCCCCTTTCCCCAGGTTGTATGCACACTGTATCTCTAAAATAAAATTTTAAAAAGTCCAAGTTGACTTTCTGTGTGTCAACCTAGTAATGTAATACCAATAAAGGCTTTGCCATTTTTGCTTAAACTTTGAGGAAAATAGCATCTAGAATAAGAGTGAGAGTCCTATTTTATTAAAGTCCTGGGCAGGGGCATTGGGAGGGGTCTCCAGGTACAATCTTTAGAAAGAGGCATTGATAAGCTAGAAATTATCTGAAGGACAATGGCTAACATGGAAAGACATTTGGAATGATATCTTGGGAGATATGGTAGAAGGAACCAGGAATGGTTTTGATGCAAAGAAGACTTGAGAGGAGGAAAGAACTGTCTTGTCTGAGGATCTACTACAGAAGCAGAATTGGACTTGCTCCAGTGAAGTGCAGAGCTGAGAATGAGGAGCTGGAAGGTTAGGAGAAAGCAGATTTCAATCCAATATAAGGTAGTTTCTTTTTTTTTTTTTTTTTTTTGATTTATATTATTCATTTGGGGGAGGGAGGGGCGGAGAGAGAGAAGGAGAGAGAGAATCCCAAGCAGGTTCTGCACTGTTAGCATGCAGTATGATGTGGGGCTCAGTCCCACAAACCACGAAATCATGGCCTGAGCCAATATCAAGAGTCAGACGCTTAACTGACTGAGCTACTCAGGCACCCTGCAATAGAAGGTAGTTTCTAATGGCCTTCCTCAGGGGTAATGAATTTCCTTTATAAGTAGATATTTGAGAAAAGCATGGATGGTTATCAGTGAAGTTGTAGAAAGCATGTGTACATTGGGCTAAGAGACATGCAGATGACAGCCAATTTACCCTCAAGGAAAGAGAACCTGTGATTCAACTTAGACAATGAAGTATTGAAGAGATTTCTGCAGGAAAGACTTTCAAGGCAAAAACGGTTGTTATCAGTGTTAGATATTGCAGAAGGCAAAATGAGGTGAGATAAAATGCCATTGGATATGGCAGCTAATTGAGTAGAATTGTAGGATCAGGAGCTATATTCATAACTGGCTGAGTGGTTGTTAAAGACTTGGTATCTTTCCTTCATCAAATAGTCAAAACATTTTTATCAAAGCTTTAAGATGTGCCAAGCACTGTTTCAGGTGCTAGAAATAAAGCAGTGAATGAAACAGACAGAAATGCTTCCTTTGGAGACGAGTTGGAAAGTGGAGAACAGGGGTAATATGAATAGCATTATAAATAATAGTAGGAGGTGGTAAGCGCTATGCAGAAAATCATAGCAAGAAGGTGGGATGGTTGTGCAATATTAGAGAAGTTGCTCGGGAAAAGCCTAATTATAAGGATGATATTTGAACAAAGACTTGAATAAGATGTGGGAGGGAATCATATGGTCATCTTGGGAAGGAACATTCTTTGCAGAAGGAATGGCATATGTGAGGCAGGAAAAATTTTGGTATATCTGGGGAACAGTAGAATCAAAGCACTAGAGCTAAGTGATGGGTGGAAATGGTCATGGTTAGCGTGGTCAGACTTAGAAGACATAAGAAGGACTTTTTTGAATTTTACTACAAGATGTATTGTCATTGGAGGACTTAGAGCAGACAAGGAACATGATCTGACACACTTAAAAAGGATCACTTTGGTTGTTTCATTGAAAATAGACCATAGGGGCACCTGCATGGCTCGGTCAGTTGAGCGTCCAACTCTTGATTTCAGCTCAGGGCATGATCTCATGGTTCATGAGTTCAAATCCTGCATTGGGTTCTGCAATAGCCCTACAGATTCTGCTTGGAATTCTCTCCCTGTCTCTCTGCCTCTCCCCTGCTTGTGCACGCATGCTCTCTAAATAAATAAATAAACTTAAAAAAAAAAGAAAAGAAAATAGACTCTGGAAGGGAAAGACCAAGAGCTGAGCCCTGTTAGTGTCATTGGTATCGACACCAATAATCCAGGTAAGTATGATGGCTTGGGACCAGGTTTGCAATAGTAGAGGAGGTGAAAAGTGATAGAACCACAGGATTTGATAGTGAGTTGAAAATGTGGGTTGTAAGAGAGAGAGAGAGAGCCTTATAATTAACATGAGGGTTTTTGACCTGTAGGAGGCATGGGAGTGAGGGTTTGCTGCCCTTGTTTCAGATGAGGAGACAGTTAACAGTGAAGGGAAAGAGGAAGACAGGACAGTGGCTTTTGGATAGTAGGACAGGTTTCAAGAGAAGCAGGGTTTTTTTTGTTGTTGTTGTTGTTGTGTTGGGGTGGGTGGGTTAGGCTTAACTGTGCTTATGAGCAGAAGAAAGAGTAAGATGAGTCAAGAGAAATGTATAAATACATGAAGGATGTTTCATGAGAACACAACAGTTAAAGAAGATTTAGCTTTGGAAAAAAGAATAATCACTTTCCTGAGAAAGCAACAACAACAAAATTCAGGTTACCTATAGGAAGGTTAAATGAATTTACACTAGATGTCTTCTTAGTAATTGTAAGGTTTTAGCTGCTTCAAGTTTAGAGGATGAAGTTGAGATTAAATAGTTAAGATACTTAATACCATGTAAGGACTAAAATGAATCAACCAGAGATTAATGGGAAGACTTTCAGCAACTTTACAACTCAGTATTAGCATGAATTGATACTGTAGTTCAGCAAATCTAAAACAAACTGGTTGTAAAATTGTTATTTTATGTACTCAACAAAGAAATAAAAAATACCCCAGATCAGGAGATTTCAAATAAAGATGGGACACCAAAAGCTGTATGTTCAGTGTAAGGCTAAACCAGGCACACGCCCACCCACGTGGAAAGCTACATGCCCCTACCTTGACACTGGTGTAGAGAGGGGTAAAAATCTTCTCTGTGATTTTGAATCACAAGCTAATACTTATGCAGGTATGTAGTCTAAAATTCCCACCACCTGTATAGTCTGAAACACCTGAAAATAACGTAAGTAGCATGCAGTTGATAGTGCACCTGGGTGACTGGCCAGAGATCATTCCTCTCTGCAAGAACTGTGTCCATCTAAGTCTAAAAGAATTAATTGTAAGACTATACTGTAAGAACCTTCTGATTCTGGAATGTTCCAATGTGGAGGAAAAAACATGTGCCTTAGAAATGTAATGCGATACGGAATCAATCTGCATCTTAGTGATTTCTCCATTATGCTAAGCAGCCTTGAGAATGGTAGAAGGATTAATTAAAGATGGAGTTAATTAACTAATGTTAAGATAGAAACAAATAATGTGAAGAAGGAGCAAGGAGTTACACAGTTCCTCCAAGCCTATCTTTATTCTGCTGGGTGGTACCTAGATTCTGAGACCTGGCAGATAAAGGACACTCAGGTCATCTCTCCCCTTCCATGCCTGTGGGAGACATTGCATTTCTAAGAGCCTAGAACAGTGCCTGGCATATAATAATGCTCAATAAACATTTGAATAGGTAAATCAAGGCTTAATTTTGGTAATCCTCTCTCACTTAGCTTGATTAGACCTCAGAATCCTTTGCAACACAATAGTCACTAACAACAAACCAGGTTGGCATATGATTTGAAATCTGTCTTCTATCACTGAGGTAGGGATTTTGAGGTAGACAATAATTTGATGAACAGGAGAAAGTACTTGCCTTTGAAGCCATGAAGCCCAACCTATATTTCCTATTACGTGTGAGGTGTGATGAGTCTTTTAATATCATGACAGTTTTCTTATTTGGAATAAGGGGAATAATTTCTACCTGCCCACTTCAGAGGGTCATAAAGAGCCTCAATAAGGATGATAGATGTGGAGTGCTTTTTCAATTGAAGTGCCTAAAAAAGTGAGCTTTGTAATATTTTAGACAGCTTATTGTTTTATAAATTGAAGTGCTTAAAGAGGGATTTTAATAATATTTAAGCAGCCTATTTTGACCTCGATGTTCAAGATGATGGACTTGAAAAAGTGAAGCAGGGAGTTTCTGGTTAAGAAGATATTTAGTAAGAATTGTTACATTTGGTTTTTGGAAACAGGGCATTAAAAAGCTGGATAACTCCTACAGTCCTGAACACTTATTACTTAGAGGGCAGTGATACTGTTAAGAGGTCTAAGGCTGTTGATGGAGTGCCTGGGTGGCTCAGTCAATTAAGTTGTCTGACTCTTGGTTTTGGCTCAGGTCATGATCTCATGGTTTTGTGGGTTCGAGCCCTGCATTGGGGTCTGTGCTGGCAGTGTGGAGCCTGCTTGGGATTCTCTCCCTCTCTCTCTCTCTCTGCCCTTCCCCCGCTCATGCTGTCTCTCTCTCTCTCTCTCAAAAATAAATAAACTTAAAACAATTATGTAAAAAAACCACAACAACAAAAAAGGTCTAAGTCTGTTGAGAAAGACTGCCAAGTTTTAGAAAGAGGTTTGTTCTGACACGTTAGATTCCAGGTAAGAGTGCTTTGCAGCCCAATGAATGTGAGGCACAAAAGATGCTAAGGATTTACGGTCTGCTGGGGTTTCTTTTCTTTAATAATATGAGTTCGTGTAGGAAAATAAAAGTAAAAGATTATGTGTTAAATTATGTAAGACTCCCTTCAAAATGTTTAGACATATTTCTAAAGATGTTAATAAAAGGTCACAGCTGACCTTACTGGGAGTTAGGAAGGTGACATTGCACCTGCAGGGACTGAGATCCAGGCTGACCTTGGAGGATGTGGCTGGTTAGAGTTAACATATGCAGCATGGTCAATCCATAATTCATGACCCATAATTTGACTTCTGGGTGAAAACTATGAATTTTCAATTAGGCTAATAAGTTAGAACAAAGAGGTGAATCTTAGGGTTTTCAATTTACAGATCAGAATCCTAGCATTTTATAACTGAATGAAATTTAAAGGGTGGTTTCCGGCCACTCTCTAATTAACGCCTCTATTTGTTGGATAAATGCCAGCAATTTGAGCCTATCCAAATTATTCTTACATAAGGAACTTCCATTGCCTATTATCTTCTAATAGTCTTTATGATTTTTGTTACTGGTAAGTTATGAGCTAAAGCCCATATATTAGATCTTATTTGTCACACTTGACTGTCCCATTTATTATACTTTCTCCACCTTCCCCTGTCTAGCTTATGTATGTGGAAAATAATGGTACCAGAAGATAAAATTATCCTGATAAAATTTGCAAGCTTAGACATACAAAATCAAGTTGGTTGTGACCATGGCTATATATCTTTACAATCAAGCAATGGAGTGCTTATTAGTACGTATGTTACATTTATTTTTTCTTGTCATGTTAGAGTATCTGAACAACTGAAGACGTGCAAAGGGACCTGAAGTTAGATATCTGCCATAGAACACTTTATATGCTGTCCCTTTCCTGAAGGGGCAGATGTGTGTGGTAAGAGAGGAACCAATGACTGGCATGTTGAGTGAGCTATTCCCTTCTCAGGTTGAGTAGCAGTTTTGAATGACATTGATCTCACAATTATCAGAAACTTCCTTTCAAGGCAACATCTATTTTGTTTTTTGGTTTTATCACAAAAGTGGGTGCCTGTTTGCCAAATTTGGTAAAGACAGGTAAATAACTGGAAGAAAATGTAAACCATTAAAAATCCTACCACCTAGAGATAAATGCTGTTAACATTTTGGGGTACTGTATATTCGTTTATACATAATAACTATACACACTGAACTTCACATTGTTTTATAATGTTCTTTTCTCCCATGACAATAGATCATTTCAGGTCATTTGTGGAATACCACTTATACACTAAGCATAATTGATAACTTTAATTGAAATATTATGTGTTAAGCATCTTGATAGAAGATCTCTAGAGCTGGTATAGACCTTGGTCTCTAGGTCTCCCTAGGCCAGTGATTAGGACAAATAGCTTGTTGCAAATCGACAGGGTGCTGTAGATAAGGTATTGTGCTAAGGGTTATAATATTCATTGACTAAATGATTTCACATTCAGGCCTGCAATTTACCTAGGAACCATTCTTTCAACCAATCATTTGTTAAAAAATCAACTATGTGCCAGATATCATATCAAGTCCTACACATATGTGGAGTAAAAACAGTCTCTGCTCTAATGCAATTGCAGTCTGATAAGGTATCTAAGCGTGTACCATAAAGTAGAAAATGACAGGTACAGGAGATGTGCTGTGGTGACTCAGAAAAGGTACCTCTTACTTCAGTGGGTATTTAGGACGGTTTATGAGAACTGGACTTTGAGTCAGGCCCTGAAGGATGAGTAGAATTTAGACATGTGAGATTGAGTTTGAAAAAGCACAGATACAGACAGTGTGGAAAAATTAAATTAACCAGTAAATAGTTTGGTGGGTTGAGAACACAGAGTTCCTGGGACATAGTGTTAGGAAAAAAAATTAACAAGTTTGTGACATTTTTAGTAATGCTATTTCAATTTCTTTTCCTTTTAAGGTAAGGTCTGTGGAGATAAATTGCCTTCACCATTGCTGACTGAGACCAGTGAAGCCACAGTTACATTTGTTTCTGATCCAGAAAACGGTGGCAGCAGCTTTGAGCTTACATTTACTGCTGTTCAGAAGCACTCAGAAGCTGGTATCTCAGATATTTAATTCCCTGATGTTTTTATCTGATATGGGGATAAGGAAGAGGGAATGCCTTTGGCCATTCACTTTGGATTTCCCTGACACTTCAACAGGTTCAGGCTGTGGGAGTGTAGCTGTATTGGTGGAAGAAGGGATGATTCACTCTGCCAGTTATCCTGACTCGTATCCCATGAATGTAAAGTGTCATTGGTTCATTCGTGCTCCGGAGAAACACATTATAAAGGTAAGCAGCTAAGGAAGATCTTTACTTCATTGAGAGCTTAGCTGTGTTGGTTAGGCAGAACTTGCTTCATCCTGGCCAAGAAACTGCCATTATAACTAGGAGCTTCAGTTTGCTGCCATATATAAATATGTCAACCTACATCTGGATCCATAAATGTGCTTTGAAAAGTTTGAGCAGTTTAAGAGAATACATCAAAAAGTAGGCCTCCTTCTCATCTAACACCCATCATACCTCCTAATGGCAAGTGAACACTAGAGTGTCCCTAGGGAGATCTTCTGAGCATTTAGAAACATGCATATATTTACATTGCTTAGCAATGCTTTTTCTCCTTAAAAATATCTCAAAGATCTTTCCAAATGAGTCCACAGGGCACTTTTCATTAACTGCATACATTATATTGTGTGATATTCCATAATTTCTTTCTTTTTAATTTTTTTAATGTTTGTTTATTTTTGAGAGAGACAGACCACAAGTGGGGAAGGAGCAGAGAGATAGGGAGACACAGAATTGGAAGCAGACTCCAGGCTCTGAGCTGTCAGCACAGAGCCCGACACGGGGCTTGAACTCACAAAGCATGAGATCGTGACCTGAGCTGAGGCCGGACACTCAACCAGCTGAGCCACCCAGGGGCCCCGATATTCCATAATTTAAGTCAGGTCCCAATAATATACACTTAGTGGGTTTCCAGTCTTTGCCCTTACCAGCAGTGCTAGTACATTCTTGTGTCCATGTATTTGGGCACATGTGGATGTATGTGATTCCCAGGAGTGGACTTTCTGTGTCAAAGGATTTGTGCATTTAAACCTCATAGTCATTGCCAAGTTGCTCTCCAAAGAGGCTGGAATTACTTACACTTCTATCAATAGAATAGGAGGGGTAACTGCCAGCCTTTTCATGTTCAGAGGGAAGCTTTTAAAGTTCATCTCTTCTCTTCCTTGACCATTTCTCTGGTTATGTTTCTAATTTGCACAGTTGGAATTTGAGGACTTTATCACTGAATTTAGCCCAAACTGTATTTATGATGCTGTTGTGATTTATGGTGATCCTGAAGAGGAGCATGAGTTAGGTGGGTAACATTCCATCTGTAAAGAACAAGAGTAGTTGTAACACTGACTGGCCTCCTTGGGTGACACAAAGTTGAATGAGAATAAGGATTTCTTCTTCTGGAAACTCACGTGTCAAAAAACTTTAGCTTTAACTGATGAGCCAACAATGGATTCACCAGAAGATTTAAAAAAATTTTTTTTAATGTTTATTCATTTTTGAGAAAGAGAAGGAGCATGAGACGGGGGAGGGGCAGAGAAAGAGGGAGACACAGAATCCCAAGCTGTCAGCTCAGAGCCTGACACCGGGCTCGAACGCACAAGGTCTGAGATCAGGTATGAGATCATGACCTGAGCCAAAGTTGGATGCTAAACCGACTGAGCTACCCAGATGCTGCCCCACCAGTAAGATTTTTTTTAATGTTTATTTATTTTTGAAAGAGAGAGAGAGAGAGAGAGAGAGAGAGAGAGAGAGAGAGACAGCATACAAGTGGGGGAAGGGCAGAGAGAGAAGGAGACACAGAATCCAAAGCAGGTTCCAGGCTCTGAGCTGTCAGCACAGAGCCCAACGTGGGGCTTGAACCCGCAAGATGTGAGATCATGACCTGAGCTGAAGTCAGACACTTAACCGACTGAACCACCCAGGCACCCCTCACCAGTAAGATTTTTAATAGAAACATGTAAAATTTGGAGAATGTTTCAGAATATTTGGAAGGTGAATGTGAAGTCCCAGGGAAAAAGGAAATAGTAACATTGAATACATTTTTGGCAGTTACTGAAGGTAATTTTTTAAACTCCTTTTTGTATTAAAAAGTAACTGAAAAGTATAGTAACCAAAAGTAACCAAAGTAACCAAAACTATAGTTTCTACTTGAATCTTAAAAGTTAATTTTTGGAACTAGAACTTCAAATATACTTTCCATTTTGACCTACCAATTTACTTAGTATAAGAAGTTATCTCTTCCAGCTGTGCAGCCACTCCCTTAATATACCTATTATTTGTCCCTTAGTTAGATGTCAGTGTGGGTCTGAGACCCAGGAATATAGGTGGGTTGGGAATGTTTGGATATTCAGGGCAGCTGAGTGGAGGCACAATCCCCCTCATCCAGCTGAATAGGATTTGTATAGAGTGGGCTTCAAGTGAAGCAGATTTCAGGTGTTACTTACATAAAGCATAGCCAACTTCCCTTTGAAAGGAGGATACAAAGTTTGGGATTTTCTTTAACTCGCCCCTTCGCACTGTGTACATTAAAAGTCAATTGACATTTCTATGCATGCTAAAAATCAGATGTCTTTTCTCTATCTGTAGAGTGTTTTTCTATGAGATAAAATTACAACACATAGTTATCTTGAAACTAGTATTTCACTCCCACATACAATGGAAAAGTGTGCCTACAAACCAAAGTTGAAGAAAACCAGAATTGCTGGGAAAAAATTAGATAATGTTTTACCTCTGTTTTCTGACTTAAAAAACTTTGTAACTGTAAATCAAACTTTCCTAAAACTTTTACAGCTAAACTTTGTGGGATCTTAAACCCTACTCCAATATTAAGTCCTCATAATATGCTGCTGATTCATTTTAAAAGTGATGGTGAAAATAACTTCCGAGGCTTCAAGGCTAGTTTCACCTTTTTGCTCTCAGGTGAGGATAAGCACTAGCGCAGTAATTATTTTTGCTTGTGAAAATAGTTATACAGAAGATCACTTAGGCATGTTTACCTGAATTTAGGGTGCTTGAAACACCTTGGTGACAAAATATAAATGCAGATTCCTGGGACTCCTGGGTGGCTCAGTTGGTTATGCATCTGACTCTTGATCTTAGCTCAGGTCTTGATCTCAGGGTCATGGGCATGGAGCCTACTTTAAAAAACATTTTTTTAAATGTTTATTTATATGAGAGAAAGAGAGTGGCAGAGTGTAAGCAGGAGAGGGTAAGAGAGAGAGGGAGACACAGAATCCAAAGGAGGCTCCAGGCTCTGAGCTATCAACACAGAGCCCAGCGCAGGGCTTGAACTCACAGACCGCGAGATCATGACCTGAACCAAAATCAGACGCTCAACCTACTGAGCCACCCAGGTGCCCCAAAACATGCAGATTTCTGGGGCATCTGGGTGGCTCAGTTGGTTGAGCATCTGACTTCAGCTCAGGTCATGATCTCACAGTTCATAGGTTCCAGCCCTGCATCGGGCTCTGTGCTGATAGCTCAGAGCCTGGAGCCTTCTTCAGGTTCTGTGTCTCCCTCTCTCTTTGCCCCACCCCTGCTCACTCTCTGTTTCTCTCTCGAAATTAAATAAACATTTAAAAAAATTTTAACTGCAGATTCCTGTGCCCACTCCTGAAGATTTAGGTTCTGTAGATCTGTGATGGGGCCCAGGAATCTGTGCTTTAACAAGAACCTCTGGTGAAGCTAAGAAACTACATCCACTCAATGATCAAAAAACACTTTAAGCACCTTATATCAAAAGTAGATAATTTAGATTAGAGAATGCAATTCAGAAATGAGATTGACTGTCTCTGTTTTGGGACATTTCAGGGTTCTGAAGGATTTATAGTTTTCTAGCCATTCTAGAAAATAAAGCAGCCTTTACTGAGATGGAAGGAATATCATTCCTTAAAGACCCTAGTGTGGAAAAGAATGGGTGATGTACAAAAAACTACAAATAATTTGGCAGTGTTCAAGTTTTGGAATGTTAGAAGAGGCAAGAGTCATATCATGATGGATTCAGGGCATTCAGTTTTAGGTACCAGAGTGATAGGATAGCCAGCTAACATTTGTTGATTACTTGCTCTGTACCAAGTATAGACTAAACATTTCACATGCATTACCACATTTATTCCTCCTTACAAACCTAAGAGGTTTATACAATGCTCTCCTTTTCACAGATGAAGGAAGAAAGTTCAGAGAGGTTAAGTAGCTTTCCCAAAGATGCATAACTGCCAAGAGGTGGAGCCAGAACTCAAACGTTGGTAGTAATGTGGAAGATAGAGACAAAGATTAGGCAGAGATTAGTGAATTTACAAGGAGAGTAGTGAATAAATCATTGTAAGAATTTATTTTAGGTATAGTCCTTGATCAAATATGTTGTGGCAAAGATGATATATAAAGTAGAAAAATTCCAGCATGATTCTGAGGACTCTAGCTTGAGTGGCTAGGTGGATGGTAGAGCCACTAAATGATACAGAGAAACATAAGACCGTGTTGACTCTTGAAATCAATTGGTTTCATTTGAGACAAGTGGATTTGTATGAGCTTGTGGGAGATCCAGATGAATATAGCTAGCATATTCTACATCTAGAATTCAGAAAAGGGACTTAAGGGAGAAATGTGGAAGTCATATATATGCAAATGAATAGTAATAGGGTTATGAACTGTACCTTGTGGAATATCTTGCAGGTTGGAGGATAGGATCTTGAAAAAAAGACAGATTGAGAAGAGATGGTCGTAGATTTTTTGAGAAAATCAAGAGAGTAATTTAATGGAGCCAAAGAAGGAAGAAATGCTTAAAAGGGTCAGATACACTAGGAATTTAAGAAAAATATAACCAATCACATCTATGGGATCTGGCATTTAGCACTGGAAAGATTGCAGTAGTGAAATCAACATTAGAGTGGTTTTATGATTGACCAGGATAAGCAAGCAGGGTCAGCTAGTGTACACGACTTTAAATATTTTCAATTAAAAAAATGTTTTCTCTGTAGACTCTTCAAACCAAGTTGGATCAACATCACCTCCCCAAACCAATCTTGTATCTTCTGCAAAACTTATTCCATATGGTGAGTTGATGGTCACGTAGTTACTACCTGTTTAATCTTTCTTCTTTGGAAAGCCTCATTTTACATTTATATAACTCTACAATGAAGAAGAATGAGTTTTACATTTAGGTCCATGAAACTTCCAGAATTTTGTTTGGGTTTGCATATACACATATAAATAGAGGGAAGAAGAAATAAGCTTTATGATTAGAAGAAAAGGGTGCAGAGAGTAATTCTTTGTCCTCATTTGCACCTGTGCAAACTTGATATTTAAAATATCTTCCTAGAATCCATATTTAATATATGATTATGCATTTTGAGGCAAAGGGAGAAAACAAAGTTTTTTGTTTTGTTTCATTTTAGCACACACTGGCAACTTTGAACTTACTTGTAATCTGAAGTATCTGGTCAGGGGCGCCTGGGTGGCGCAGTCGGTTGAGCGTCCGACTTCAGCCAGGTCACGATCTCACGGTCCGTGAGTTCGAGCCCCGCGTCGGGCTCTGGGCTGATGGCTCAGAGCCTGGAGCCTGTTTCCGATTCTGTGTCTCCCTCCCCTTCTGCCCCTCCCCCGTTCATGCTCTGTCTCTCTCTGTCCCAAAAATAAATAAAAACGTTGAGGAAAAAAAATTTGAAGTATCTGGTCAAAAATTATGATCTTTCATTGTTCTATATGCATGTATTCAATATGGCCTAGATGGGCTATAATAAGAAGTTGTACAGGGAGCTGTAATAGGAGAAAATGCCACGAGAGAGAGAAGAAACAAGGATATGTATGAAGAACTTTATATGCTCTGTTAACAACAACAACAACAACAACAACAAAAATAACCCATCCCAGTAGAATGTAAGTTCCATGACAGCCAAGACTTTTGTCTATTCTATTCACTGATAGATCAGCGACAGCTAAAACATCACTATCGAGAACATTGCCTGGCAGTACCAACCACTAAAATTATTTATTGAATGAATGAGTAAATATTACTCTGTAGGCCAGTAACCAAAAACCTAATTGCTTAGCAGAGTTACCAAGGCAAGCTTTTAAAATCAGATTCCTCAGAGGTGGATGTTAGGGAGTTGATATCTCTATAAAGCTCATCTGATATTTGGAAATTACTACCATCAGCTATTGGAGGAGGTGTATGTTCTTTCTTATTTCAGTTGGATAGGTCATTAATTTCATCCTCTCTGCTATAGGTATCTGTGGCATCCCTCCATTTAGTCTCCAGTGGCTTTCCAGAAGAACTGTAGTGGGGGAGGAAGCCTGTCCCCACTGTTGGCCGTGGCAGGTGGGTGTGAGGTTTCAAGGCAGTCACCAGTGTGGAGGTGCCATCCTCAACCCAACCTGGATTCTCACTGCAGCCCATTGTCTGCAATCGTGAGTGAAACTGATGATATTTTAATAACGTACTTAGCATGTATTTATGGCCATGCCTAGGGTAGAAGTATAATTATTGAATAAAGTCATCCAGGCTAATTCTAAAGCAGGAATCTTTCAACGACTTTCTATACAGCCGTTTCCTCTACTTAAACAATGTCAGTGAGGAAAATGTTGATCAAATCTTGAAATTGCTCATCTCTTTTATGGCAATCTCTGATTATTACGTTGAGCACACGTCTATTTCTCTTTAGCAGTAACCTATTGGTCTAAATTTACTGGAGCTCTCGAAAACAAAAACTTAGTCTGCTTCTTCTTTCACATAACAGTGTTCCCTATACTTGAAGATCTCTCTCACATTGCCCCTTAATTTCATCTTTAAGCTAGGGCTCATCATTCTGTTGTTTGTCAGTAATTCCAGATACCTTGCCATGTGGTACAACTTCCTCTGGATTGATTTAGTGTTGTTTTTCTTAAAATATGGTCCAAATAGTGGAGAGCACAGTAGGATAATCTACCACGTTGGTCACTGGACTACCAATGAACTAAAATTTTTCTTAACATTTTCAGGGTTTTTAAATTGTGAATTATGCCATGATATGAAAAACTGCACATGACACATATGTGGTCTAAAGAATAGTAAATGTACATATGTGTCCTTGCCACCCAGTTTAGGAAGACTCTTTACACTTCTTAAGACCCCCTAGGACCCCTGCCAAGAGGAAGACACTATGCTAAATTTTGTATTTATGATACTAATGTGTTTTTTTTTTTATTTTAACATCTGTGAATCCCTAAAACTAGTACATTGTTTGGTTTTTCTTGGTTTTGATAATGTAAAAGAATTGTAGTTTCTATTTTACTGTGAATTGCTCTTATCTTAATGGTATATAGATAAGCTAGGTGCCTTTGTATAACTGTAATTAATTCATTTTCCTTCCAAACTAAAGTCACTTGTTGGTGACTTCTAGACATGGGTAGTTTTGTGTTTTTTTTTATTTTTTATTTTTTATTTAAACTCCTCAGATGGGTGACTCAGTAGGTTGAGCATCTGACTCTTGATTTCAGCTCAGGTCATGATCTCATGGTTCATGGATTCAAGCCCTGCATCAGGCCCTGTGCTGACAGTGCAATAGCCTGCTTGGGATTCTCTCTCTCTCTCTCTCTCTCTCTCTCTCTCTCTCTCTCTCTTTCTGCCCCTCTCTCTGCTCATGCACTTTTTCTGTTTCTCTCAAAATAAATAAACTTAAAAAAAAAAACCCTCTCATGATTCCAATGTACAGCCATGATGAAGAACCACTTCCTATCTGTCTATCTGACCCAAACTTGACCCTGCTTGCTCATAATGGGCCAGCCCCGTTCCTCAAACATGCTGCATTTCCTCTGTCTCAAGGTGTTTGTGGTTGCAGTTCCCTTTGCCATTCAGGATACCACAGTACATTTAGTCGGCATGTCACGTAAGGCTACTCTTGGCTCTAAGTATCACAGACTTTCCTGGTTTTTGATGACCTTCCCAGTTTGGGGGAGTACTCATCTGTTATTTTGTAGAAGGTCCCTCAATTTGAATTTATCTGCTATTTCCTCATGGTTTTACTGGGATTATGGTTTTGGAAGAGGAAAACTACAGAAGTCATATGCCACTTGAGGCATTGGGTATTAAGCTTCACCTCCTGAGTGGAAAGTGTCTACATAAATTGTTTGAAATTTTTCTGTATGGGAGATATGTCTATTCTTCCTGATTTATTTGTTAAACAATGTATTTATATTGGTATGGATTCAGGGATATTTATTTGAAAATACTACAGGGGCACCTGGACGGCTTAGTTGGTTAAGCGTCCGACTTCAGCTCAGGTCATGATCTCTCCATTTGTGAGTGTGAGCCCCACATCGGGCTCTATGCTGAAAGCTTGGAGCCTGGTGCCTGCTTCAGATTCTGTGTCTTCCTCTCTCTCTACCCCTCCTCCCCTTCTCATGCTCTCTCTAAAAAAAAAAAAAATAACATTAAAATACTACATATCTATTTTGTTGCTCAAATTGTTCCAGCTTTGACCAGTGTCAGCTCTTTCAGGGTCACCTCTTATCTTTTTGACATGCCCCTATCCATTTGTGACGCTACAAAATGCTCCAGGTTTATCTGATGTATTCCCTCCTCAGTCCTAGAACCAGTCATTTCTCCAGTGAGCCCTGGTCTACTTTATTGGAGAATGGTATGAGAAATCAAGGTCTAAGTGGTACGTGTACTAGTTGCTACTAGGGTGTTATTGCACTAGGTCCTCTCAGCTGACAGAGCTAGGAAATATAGCTATGGTTACTAATCCATTCTGTAAATATAGCTATCTTTCTGTATCTATATTAAGCTAAACATGACTTCATGTGGATGTTTCCAACTCAGTCCAATACCATTCATTCTAGGCTTTCCTTCCCTTGGAAATGCCCATTTTAAGTAACTCTATCAGAATTCATTTTTATGTATCATGGAAAAGAAGCCTCAATAGTAGCTGATTAATTAGTAACAATTAATGTCTTAGAAAAGACAAATATTAGTATTGAAGCTCGAGGCACAGGCGACGTTTTGGCAGATTCCCTTGTCAACTAGTGTAGTCTGTTCTGGGAATTTATGTGATTAACCAGACACCTTGCAGCAAGATACAGACCATAGCAAGACCATTCTTCACAAAGGGGATATTCAAATTGTTGAGTCATTTGAGATTAATAAACACAGTCAGCTGTAAATGTTTGTGAACCACTAGAGTTGACCACAAAAGGAATTTGTATGCAATTTCATTGGTGATTTCTTGATTTCTTAAGAAAAAAAAAGGATTTTTATAATAGTAATGCTTGTGGATAAAGGCACTTAAAGAAAGTTATCAAGTAAAATCTAAATACTCTCTCCATTTCATGAATCCATTCCTCCTCTTTAGAAGTGATCAATACTAACAATGTTTTAATTATCTGATTTCCCACTAATATTTATTTTTTTAATCTGATTTTTTTTTTTTAATTTACATCCAAATTAGTTAGCATATAGTGCAACAATGATTTCAGGAGTAGATTCCTTAATGCCCCTTACCCATTTAGCCCATCCCCCACTCCGACACCCCCTCCAGTAACCCTCTGTTTGTTCTCCATATTTGAGTCTCTTATGCTTTTTCCCCCTCCCTGTTTTTATATTATTTTTGTTTCTCTTCCCTTATGTTCATCTGTTTTGTCTCCTAAAGTCCTTATATGAGTGAAGTCATATGATATTTGTCTTTCTCTAATTTCACTTAGCATAATACCCTCCAGTTCCGTCCATGTAGTTGCAAATGGCAAGATTTCATTCTTTCTGATTGTTGAGTAATACTCCATTGTATTTATATACCACCTCTTCTTTATCCATTCATCCATCGATGGACATTTGGGGTCTTTCCATACTTTCGATAGTGCTGCTATAAACATGTTGATATAAACATTTCGATAGTGCTGCTATAAAGTGTCGATAGTGCTGCTATAAACATGAGGGTGCATGTGTCTCTACGAAACAGCACACTTGTATCCCTTGGATAAATACCTAGTAGTGCAATTGCTGGGCCATAGGTAGTTATAGTTCTAATTTTTTGAGGAACCTCCATACTGTTTTCCAGAGTGGCTGCACCAGCTTGCATTCCCATGATTTCCCACTAATATTTAAGCACACGGTCTATTTTATAGTATTTGTATATACCATATATATTATTTTTTGCACAAAACATTGTGCCTTATGTTTATAATGATACGGAAAATGTCTGTGTGCCTCATTTTTTCTTTAACTCTTCATAGTTGCCTGACTTATTTCGCCAGAGAAATGTCTTTTTGAAGCTACTCCTTGGAGTATATGGCTCTTTACACCAGAAGTGTTTGATAGGTCAGAGTAACAAAATTGGTATGTTCCACTCATACTCTGCCTTTGTGGGAACTCTGCAGCGGATTCCTTCATGGACTTGTTTCTCCCGGATCATCTTCATTGACTTGGTAGACACCCAGGGTCCCATCCTCTGTTGAAGGGGGCTTCCACATATCCAAATCCATTGATAAGGGAAGTTTGCCATGGGCGATAAGCCAGCTGGGGAGATCTGCAAAGTGTGGGAGCTGAAGTAGACATCATTTTTGCTGAAGGGCACTAGGTGCCAGCCTATTTCACAGTGTTGGGTAGCACTCCAAAGACATTAAGGAAAACAGCAACGCTGGACCACCTCCCATGGCTTCGCTGGCACTGGTTGCTCTTAATATTAGTTTATTAGTTCTCAAACTTTAGCATAAACCAGAATCACCTGGAGAGTTGCTGAATCTATAAGTCTGGTGTGCGGCCTCAACATTTGTGTTTGTAAGAAATTCCCAGGTAATGTTCCACAGTTAGGGAAAACTGGTATTTTTCTTTTGCTGACTTCACACTGGTCTTTGTGCTCATTTGGGAGTTTTACTGTAGGGAACTAAATTCACTTTGCAATTCTACACTGGAATCTTTCAGTCTTAAAGAATAAATTTTTCTTAAAGACCTAAATTTTTTCAGCTTCAGCCACTTTTTTTTTTCTGTAATTCAGCAGTAATTATTTCTTCTCCCAAAGCAGTCGTGGCATATGTCCCATTGTTGGATTGGGGCTAAGACCCTAAGGGTATAAGAAATGAAATTTGATTGTGCGCAAGGGGGGAGATAGGACGGAGAAATCCATCAGTTGCTACTTAGAGCTATTATCCTACTGTTGGAAAAACTCAGACTCTGTTCCCTCATAACATGTATGTTGTTCTGTCATAACAATTTTTTTACACAGTGTTCTACCAAATTAAAGGAAATTTGATGACTGTGCACATAAAACTTCACTAGAAGTTGTGATCTACATTATCAACTATACCATGATTTTTATAATTTCATTCCTTTGTGCACGCTATCCTCTATCTAAAGAAGTAGAGTGGCTTTAGAAAATAAGTTTCTTTACTATCAAGTAATAATTTAGAGGGTGACTTTGAAAATAAAGTTTAATCCTTCAGTTAGAGTGCATGGCAGATAATAACACTGATAATGGCTACCATTATGGAGTCATTACCATCTGGAAGGTATTTGCCAAGCACTTTACCTGAGTAGGCTCCTTTAATAAGTCATATTGAAACACATGAATAAGTCAGACTCATCATGCAAGGAATTGAAATGAACATGGTTAAGACTAGACAGAAGATGCCCATGTATATGAAGAAACTTTTCCTTTGAATAAAGCGTATTGAAAAAATAATTTCAATAACCTTGCATTTCCTAAGTAAAAAAGTAAATTTTGGAAAATTAAAGAATCTCCAAGCTGAAGTGATAATATTTGTGACAATTGAGGGACTCTTTCCTCACATATTTCTTCAGCTGAAAATCTTGATGTGGCAGATTAATGGATATTGATTTAAACTTTTTTAAAACATCCTTTTGAAATATACCAAAAGGGTGCAAATGTCAAGTTTATAGTTAGAGCAATTTTCACAAAGTGAGCACCCACATGACTAGTACCCACATCATAAGACAAAATATTGCCAACACCCAGCAGCTCCCTATGTTTCTTCCAATCATCATCTCCCCAAAATAATCCCATAGGTGCCATAGGTGAGTTTTACCTGTTTTGTGAACTGATAAATTTTTTAACCTCTGTTCCATTAATTCTGGTGATTTGCTAAAAGAAAACAATTTGAGATATATTCCTGTAGGATAATGTTTGGCTACTTTTAACAGTAAAACATAGGCCAGAAGCTATCTCATTATGTATTCTTAATATCACTGTGAAATGAAAGTAAGCTATAGTTTTTCTTTTTAACTTTCCAACTTAAAAATAGTGTTTGGTGATATTTGGTAGGGGCTCCAAGGTCATTTTATTGCCAAAATAAAGGGGCGGGATGCATCATTAAGAACTCTACAGGTAGATCAGGAGGTGTGGTGTACCTTCCCAGGCAGGAGATCACACAAAGGCACCAGACAGGGGAATAGTGGCATTTGGCTGAGCTAAACACAGTGCGTGTTGGTAGAGCCCCATGGGGTTAGATCAAACGGTAAAAAAATGACTCCTCATGTCAAACTTTTCTTGTTCTTTCTCCAGGAAAAATAATCCACTCTTCTGGACTATTGTTGCTGGGGACCATGACAGAACCCTGAAGGAATCAACTGAGCAGGTGAGAAATGTTTTGAAGGGTCATTCTGCCTCTAACCTAAGTGTTATCACATGCTGGGGAATACCTTTAGCTAAAATATGTAATTAGGTACCCATCTCCTAGTGTCCCTATACAGTTACCGGATGTATCAACATTTAAAGATACGATCTGTGGAGCCCCTGGGTGGCTCAGTTGGTTAAGCCTCCAACTTCAGTTCAGGTCATGATCTCACGGTTTGTGAGTTGGAGTTCCGTGTCGGGCTCTGTGCTGACAGCTCAGAGCCTGGAGCCCACTTTGGATTCTGTGTCTTCCTTTCCCTCTGCTCCTCCCCTGCTCATGCTCTCTCTCTCCTTCAAAAATAAATGTTCAAAAAATTTTTTTTCAATAAAAAACATAAAGATATAATCTGAGCTCACGATTACATCAGAGAATTAAGTGAGGCAGGTCAGGAAATGTAAATTCAAGTCTGTGTACACAGGTCCACATAGCCTGCTTTCTCCAGGACTGTCCTCAGAAAGTTCATGGCCTCCTGCAAATTACAAACACAGATTGCCCTTTTCAATTCAGTACAGAGCCACCTTCATTGCTGATGCATGGCAATACAGAGATTGAAGGTTTATTTTGGACTATTATGCAAAGAAGTAGTTTGACTCATTGACTTTATCTTGTAATTCGCTTGCTCACCACTGATACAGGTGAGAAGGGCCAAGCACGTTGTGGTGCATGAAGACTTTGATAGCCGGAGCTTTGACTCTGACATCGCCCTAATACAACTGAGCTCTCCTCTGGCGTTCAACTCCGTCGTGAGGCCGGCGTGTCTCCCAGAAAGCACGGAGCCACTCTTTTCCTCTGAGATCTGTGCTGTGACTGGATGGGGAAGCATTAGTGAAGGTGAACATTTTACTTTTGCATAAAAATTATTGCCAGTTGCTAATTTAAAAAACTTGGTATGGAAATGATGTCAAGCAATACCTGCTTTAGCCTTTCTTCTCTCTGAAAGATAGAACCCATGTTTTATTTAGTCATAGGTGATTAGAGAATGAACTGTTTTATAGTTTTCCGTCAGGGTGACTTATAGGGACGTTAGATCTGTAAAGAGCCAAATAATATGTTTCTTTGTCTTTGCAAGCCATATGTTCCATGTCCCAGTTATCCAACTCTGCCATTGTAGTGCAAAGCAGCCATAGACATACACATCTAACAGAATGGATGTGGTCGTGTTCCAGTAGAAGTTTATTTATGAAATTTAAATAAAAAATTTTTAATGTTTATTTGTTTTTGAAGGAGAGAGACAGAGTGTGAGCAGGGAGAGGCAGAGAGAGAGGGAGACCCAGAATCTGAAGCAGGCTCCAGGCTCTGAGCTGTCAGCACAGAGCCTGATGCGGGGCTTGAACCCACAAACCGCAAGATCATGACCTGAGCTGAAGTCAGATGCTCAACCGGCTGAGCCACCCAGGCGCCCCTGAAATTTAAATTTCATATAATACTCATGTGTCATGAAATATTACTCTGGGGCTTTTTAGAAGCCATTTCAAAGTGTATACATCATTACGAAGAGGTCTGGGTATGGGGCTGGCACAGAACTGGTCTGCTGGCTGTGGTTTGCTGACTGCTGGTCTAGATCATAGAGTTCTTAAAGCCACAGCAAAATACTGGCAGATCTGAACGTGTTGATGTTCGCATTTTGCCTCTTTCCACTGTAGAAGATGGTTTCCTTGTACATTTTCCTTGTGTTTGTGTGTCATTTATTTGGGATCTGCTTGTCTGTGAGCATAGCTTTACTGTGCCACCTGCAGCCACTCTGCATGTTCCTCAAACCTGCCCAACCACCAGATGAGGAGGTTTTATCCTGCCCGTGTTGTAAATGAGGATATTATAGCTCAAGAGATTTAAGTCACTTGCTAAGATCCCATAACTAGTACTTATCAAAGCTAGGATTTAAAATCAGCGTGGTTCTCCTCTTGCACTGTTGGTGGGAATGCAAATTGGTGCAGCCGCTCTGGAAAGCAGTGTGGAGGTTCCTCAAAAAATTAAAAATAGACCTACCCTATGACCCAGCAGTAGCACTGCTAGGAATTTACCCAAGGGATACAGGAGTACTGATGCATAGGGGCACTTGTACCCCAATGTTCATAGCAGCACTCTCAACAATAGCCAAATTATGGAAAGAGCCTAAATGTCCATCAACTTATGAATGGATAAAGAAATTGTGGTTTATATACACAATGGAGTACTACATGGCAATGAGAAAGAACGAAATATGGCCCTTTGTAGCAACGTGGATGGAACTGGAGAGTGTGATGCTAAGTGAAATAAGCCATACAGAGAAAGGCAGATACCATATGTTTTCACTCTTATGTGGATCCTGAGAAATTTTACAGAAACCCATGGGGGAGGAGAAGGAAAAAAAAAAAAAAAGGTTAGAGTGGGAGAGAGCCAAAGCATAAGGGACTCTTCAAAACTGAGAACAAACTGAGGGTTGATGGGGGGTGGGAGGGAGGAGAGGGTGGGTGATGGGTATTGAGGAGGGCACCTGTTGGGATGAGCACTGGGTGTTGTATGGAAACCAATCTGACAATAAATTTCATATATTGAAAAAAAAAGCAAAAAAAATAAAATAAAAATCAGCGTGGTTCAGCTGATACTCTTTGGTGCTTTTTCTTTTTTCTTTTCTTTTTCTTTTTTTTTTTTTTTTTACATTTAGAATAAAGTCTGAACTGCTAGCCTGACTTGGAAAACTCTGTGATTTGGCCTCCACTTACCTCTCCAACTTCCTTTCCTCCCTGTGTCCGCTTCAGGCATTGTGGCCTTCTTTCTTCCTCTTCAACACAAGACCTGTTCTGCTTTCTGAAGCTTGGAACACTCTTGCTTCAGTCTTCTCCCAGGTGCCTCCTCATCGTTCTGCTCGCAGCTCAGAACGGCACACCCTCCTCCGATCACTTTGCTGCCTCAGGACTGCCCTTCCGTCACATTTGCACCACCCAGTTTTATCATTTCATCACACACGATTGTGCTTTGACGTTAGTGTATGTAATCATTCTCCACATCTCATCCGTTAGAGTGGAAGCCTCGTGGTGGCAGGTGCCTAATTCTGCACTCTCCTCCAGGGCTACTGATGCACCTAGCATAGAGTAAATGCTGACACCTTCAACCGTCACCACCTCCGTGACCACCAGACAAGTGAAAGGCACTTACTTACAGTCTTATGAAAGGCGAATTCATTCTTTCAATCTGAGAGAAAATGAGTTCTTAATTTTAAGAAATGGTAAAGACCAGTGGCAGGAATGGTCCCTAAAAAGAGGATTTCAAAAATCATTAAATTTATTTATGTATTAGATTGATACATTAAAAAGCACGAGCTTTAGAGTCCAACCTAGGCTTAAGTGCTAGTTTTGCCCCACATGTGCTGTGAGATCATATTTTCAAAACTCTTGTGTTTTTTTTCATGTGTGAGGTCAACGTGATCATATATGTGAACAACCCACCTCACAATGCTGTATTATTGGGTTGGAGTAATATTAAGGTACTGTACAAATATAAGGTACTTGCTAATACTAAGCTTTTTTAAAATTAGCCATGAATCCAAAGTGATAGAATAAGTCATGCAGAATTCATGTTAATACAGTTCTGTCTGAGGGTCAGTTATGAGAAGTATTGTAGTGTTCATTGTTAGCCTTATAGCCTTCATTTTAGTCCTTTATAAAATTTTTTTAATGTTTATTTTTGAGAGAGAGACAGATACAGAGCATGAGCAGGGGAGGAACAGAGAAAGAGAGAGAGAGAGACAGAATCCAAAGCAGCCTCCAGGCTCTGAGCTGTCAGCACAGAGCGCGACGCAGGACTCAAACCCACGAACTGTGATATCATGACCTGAGTTGAAGTTGGATGCTTAACCGACTGAATCACGCAAGCACCA
This sequence comes from Herpailurus yagouaroundi, assembly GCF_014898765.1. Lineage (NCBI taxonomy): Eukaryota > Metazoa > Chordata > Mammalia > Carnivora > Felidae > Herpailurus > Herpailurus yagouaroundi. The sequence continues at coordinate 19,372,456 of NW_024412407.1, forward strand.
CCATTTTTAGTCCTTTCAAATTGGAGTTGAGATTAGTCTCAGTGACAATAGAGGAAAAGGGGATATGATTTTGGTTTATATTAGGAAGTCTTATAAATATGTTCTCACATTTATAATATATTTTTATCTGTAAATATACCATTTAAAATATATAATCATATACATCCTATACAACACCAATTCATATCTTGCTGAATTTTTCTTTCTGAATTTTTGTGTAACAATGTTTGAAACACTAACTTTTAAATCAAAAATAAACTAGAAAAAAATGCTTCTGGTTTTGTTCTTTTGATAATGTATTCCTTTACCAAAATGCCACATTTGGGAAATAAAGACACCCTATGTGAGACACATTTTTTTATTAACATCAGCTCAGGCCAAACTGAGTGATTGCAGTTACATTACTGCAAAGGAAGTCTGAAATTAAATATGTCTTTTTAACATAATGTGTTGTTTACTTCATTAAGAAGCTGTATTTCTGAATCTGTTTCTTAAGCAGGTGGCGGCCTCGCAAGGCGCTTGCGGCAGATTCAGGTGCTTGTGTTAGAAAGAGAGGTCTGTGAACACGCTTACCGCTCTCACCCAGGAGGGATCACAGAGAGGATGATCTGTGCTGGCTTTGCAACCTCTGGAGGGAAGGATTTCTGTCAGGTGAGATGACTCTGATTTTGCAAAGGAAGATCCAGGGTCATCTGATGGAGACTCTTCTTAGGAGACATGCTCAGAACCACAGGTAACCATTACAGCCTGTGCCTGATAGCATCACACTACACCCTTCCAGGAACGCCAGTAGGACAATGGGAAGAGGGAGTTCCTGACTCCACACTTGCTGAGATGGAGAGAGGGCCAGAAAGCAGGTGGGGACCGAGGAGCCCATGAGAACACAGGGGACAGCAGCACTGCTAACTGGCCTGCAAGAAGGAAGGTGTGCTCAGAGAGATGTAAGGCTGTGGGAAAAGAGGAACAAGCAGAGAAGGATTCTAAGTCAGTGTATCCTACTTATGAGTTAAGGTTTTTAGCTTTTTAATTTATTTTTTAAACCTTTTTTTTCTTCAATGTTTTTATTTATTTTGGAGAGGGAGAGAGGGAGAGCATGCACAGGGGAGAGGCAGAAGGAGGGGGACAGGAGATCAAGCGGGCTTCTAGTGCTGTCAGCACAGAGCCTGATGTGGAGCTCAAACTCATGAATCCTGAGATGATGATCTGAGCCAAAGTTGGATGCTTAACCAACTGAGCCACCCAGGTGCCCTGTTTTTTTACTGTTTTGAATTAATATTAATATCTCCTATGTACTCACTCTTAATTTTCAGATTAAAATAAAATAATCGTGAAGAAAATGAGAAACTTTGAAAAAGTGTTATTCATACGTAGTGGAACACAAATCACAAAACAATAGTTTAATTTCAGTGATATTTAGAGGCAAAAGCAGTGCAGGTATATATTAACATGTCAGTTGCACAAGCATGCTATTGGCAAGTTCAAATCAGCTAAGAGGAAGACAGAATGTGGACAAATGGACTGTAAAACACCAGCTTTAATATCCAAGAAGGGGCGCCTGGGTGGCGCAGTCGGTTAAGCGTCCGACTTCAGCCAGGTCACGATCTCGCGGTCTGTGAGTTCGAGCCCCGCGTCAGGCTCTGGGCTGATGGCTCAGAGCCTGGAGCCTGCTTCCGATTCTGTGTCTCCTTCTCTCTCTGCCCCTCCCCCCTTCATGCTCTGTCTCTCTCTGTCTCAAAAATAAATAAACGTAAAAAAAAAAAAAAAAAAATCCAAGAAGCCACTTGAGGAATGTGACTTTAGATATACAACCAAAAAGGATTTCTAATGGTCTATAGCCCACCTTCAGTATTCAGTCTGGATTTGAGGCAACCCACTGATGGGAAAGTTGGGGGTCTGCAGGGAAGATCTACTTCTCTGGGTCTGTCATTTCATACTGGTCTAGAGTTCAGAGGGAAGAGAGGATATGTCTCTAGTCTGTGCTGCTTTTTGATAGTCTTTCCCCTTAATCAAGAAACATGAACCAATGGGAGAAAACTGGGTGTTAATCTAGATGGAAGTCTTTCCATGTGAAAATGTGAGGTGAAAAGGAAGAAAGTTCCCTCTTAACACTGAGTATCAACGGATGGTAGTTAAACACTTTTGTGGTGGCAAGTGCTACTTAGATTCTGTTCTCTAAAAAATTTTTTTTGAGTGTTTTAATTCGCATTCCCCAGAAGCAGACCCTGAGACAAGGATTCAGGTACAATGGTCTGTTTAGGAAGTGCAGCTATCCCTGGTCAGAAAGTCTAGAGGGCAGTATAGAGAAGGGAAGGCAGGAAATGGAAGATGTGCTATTAAGTCGGCTCCCACAGTAAGGGGACTGAGCTTGATCCTGCAGCAATGCAAAGTACAGCACGTGTGGTCCCATCCGAGGGGTGAGGGAGCTGGACTTGCTCAGTCATAGCTCCAGGGCTGCTGGGGGAGGAGTCTGTTAATTCCTCAGGACTTTGCACACTTCTGGCCTGTCTCATGGATGCAGTGGAGGAGAGGAACAGCCCTCAGGCACAGGGCCGAGATGGCGACTGGAAAACTTGAGAAATATGGGAAGGGCACTCACAATGTCTGCCAGAGGACAGAAATGCCATGTTATAAAAATCAAATAGAAAAGTACTCTGAATGAATGTATTTATTCTTCCCCTTGTGAGGGATGGTTTTCCTCTGTGCTTCGAATCAAGGAAATCACAAATGGTTTCTTTATCTCTGTCATGTTTGACAGAATCTGACATTAAGGGAACACCTTATTCTGTATCGAGAGAGCAAAGGAGAACTAGGGAGGGAATTAGGTCCATGTCAGAGGTGACCCAAATATTGTGGCCTCGGTGGGCATGTATTTCAGCTACATCGAACTGTCACTTTGCATCATGACTGAATTTGCTGCCAATACAAGGGGAGGAAAATAGAGGAGTTGAGATTCTGGCTAATAAGTGGGACTAGTTAAGAACACTAAATTACTAGCAAGATGATTGCAGAAACGTTGATGATATGGACTCAAGCATTTCTATCAGGTAGTTGATTTTTACCCTCCTGTGTGTGCTCAGAGGTAATGGACTTACTAATGTGATTTCTCATCCAGGAAGGTGAGCTAGAATGTTGGACTGCAGAGGCACGGAGTTTTGGTGACCCAGTGTAGAATCCTGTGCTTCTCCGCTCACAACACATCTTAGATAGTTTTTAAAATTTCAAATTCTTTGACCTGCAAAGTCATCTCTGTCCTCACAGAGTGGTGTATGTCCTGTTCCTGCTGATTTTCCAATCTATTTCATACTTCTCTTGCTGACATATTTCAGCCACACTGATTACTTTCTGACCACACAACTTGCCTAACTTGGGGCCTTAGCCCAGATATCAATTCTGCATAAAATGCTATTCTTCCTGGTTTTTGAAAACCCAGCTTCTTCTCATCTTTCATGTATCCACTCATGTTATTGAAACTACATGCACGTACACGTGCATGTAAGCATGCACAAATACCTGCCTTTATTCTCTACTATTCTAAATATTTTCTTTATAGCTGTTATCACCATCTAATTTGTTGATACTCTCTCTTACTCCGAATGCCTAGTTCACAATAGGCAGTGAATATTTTTTTCAAATAAATAGATACCATTTGCTTATTGAATATTTACTGTATGCTAGGCCCTGTGATAGGTATGGGAAATAAAAGATAAATTAGACAGGTTCTGGAATGTTTGTAATTGCCTGAAAAATTGTGTATTTTGTATGTATTGGTACTGCATGAATAAGTTATTTAAGGAAAAAACCTGACTTGACACATCAGACCATTTCAAACTCGAAGGGGTCATCAGTATATATAACCTTGTTTCATAAGGAAAAAAATTAGGCCCAGAGAAAATGTTCATTGTTCTATATTATTATAGGCTAGGGAATCTATCTCCCTATTCCCACTTTAGGATTTCTTCTGTGAGATTCTTCATAGAAAATAAACTGCTATAAAAAAAAAAAATTAAAAAAAAAAAAAGAAAATAAACTGCTATATCAAATATATCATCAACTCAGTTTATTTTATGAGGAGACAAAGGATTTAGTTTGATTCTAAGTACATTTGTGTCAAAAAAAAATGGGGGCGCCTGGGTGTCTCAGTCAATTAAGTGGCCGACCTCCGCTCAGGTCTTTTTTTTTTTTTAATTTTTTTTTTTTAACGTTTTTATTTACTTTTGAGACAGAGAGAGACAGAGCATAAAAGGGGGAGGGTCAGAGAGAGAGGGAGACACAGAATCTGAAACAGACTCCAGGCTCCAAACAGTCAGCATAGAGACCGACACAGGGCATGAACTCACATACCGCGAGATCGTGACCTGAGCCGAAGTCGGAGGCTCAACCAACTGAGCCACCCAGGCGCCCCATCAGGTCTTGATCTAATGGTTCGTGAGTTTGAGAACCTCATCAGGCTCTTCACTGACAGTGCTCGCTCTCTCCCCCTCCCCTATTTGTGCATTCTCTCTCTCTCTCTCCCTCAAAATAAATAAGTTTAAAAAGGGGCTGATTGAAAATTAGACTTTCTTTTTTTTTTTTTTTTAATTTTTTTTTCAACGTTTATTTATTTTTGGGACAGAGAGAGACAGAGCATGAACGGGGGAGGAGCAGAGAGAGAGGGAGACACAGAATCGGAAACAGGCTCCAGGCTCTGAGCCATCAGCCCAGAGCCCGACGCGGGGCTCGAACTCATGGACCGCGAGATCGTGACCTGGCTGAAGTCGGACGCTTAACCGACTGCGCCACCCAGGCGCCCCTGAAAATTAGACTTTCTTAAGAAGAAAATCTGTTTTAAGGCTTTTTTTTTTTTTTACAGCTTTTTTGAGCTATAATTGACATATAGCATTGTATAAGTTCAGATGTGTAACGTGATGATTTGAAGCAGTTGTGTATTGTGAAATGCTTACCGCAGTAGAGTTAGTCAAAACCTCCATTACTTCATATAATTACTATTTCTTTCTTGTGAGAACACTTAAGATCTACTTTCTTAGCAACTTTGAAATATATAGTATTGTTAACCATAGTCACTATGTTGTACATGAACAATCCTTGGAATTGTTCACATTATCACTGGAAGTTTGTACCCTTTGACCAAGATCTCCCCATTTTCCTTACTCCCCTACCCTTGGTAACTATTCATTCTACTCTTGGTTTCTTTGAGTTTAGCTTTTATACATGTAAGTGATATCCTACAGTATTTGTCTTTTGCTGTCTGACTTTTCACTTAGCATAATGTCCTCAAAGACCATACATGTTGTCACAAATGGAAGGATTTCTTTTGCTCTCATGGATGAATAATATTCCATTAAATATATATATATAATATATATTATATATATATTATATTTTTTATCCATTCATCCTTTGATAGAAAAATAGGTTGTTTTCATATCTTGGCTAGTGAATAAAACTGCAATAAATGTGGGAGTGCAGATACCTCTTTGATAACCTGTTTTTCTTTCCTTTGGGTATATACCCAGAAGTGGATCATATGGTAGTTAATTTTTAATTTTTTGAGTAATGTTTATATTATTTTCCATAGTAATATACCAATTTACATTCCTACCAACAGTGCAAAAGGGTTCTCTTTCTCCACATCCTGGCCAACATTTTTTGCCTTATCATTTTGATGATAGCTATTCTAACAAGTGTGAGGTGATATCTCATTGTAGTTTTGATTTGCATTTCCCTGATGATCAGTGATGCTGGGCATCTTTTCATGTACCTATTGCTCCTCTGTACGTCTTCTTTGGAAAAATGCCTGTTCAGATCCTCTGCCCATTTTTTTTTTTTTAGTTGGCATGGTTTTTGTTATCAATTTGTATGAGTTCTTTTTATATTTTAGATATTAACCCTTTATCAGATACATGGTTTGCAAATATTTTTTGCCATCTCATAGGTTGCCTTTTCATTTTTGTTGATTGTTTCTTCTGATGTTTAGAAGCATTTTAGTTTTATGTAGGTCCACTTAATTGATTCTTGCTTTTGCTGCTTGTGCTTTTGGTTTCATATCTCCCCCCCCCCAAAAAAAATTAAAAATTGTTGCCAAGACCAATATCAAGGACATTTTACCCTATGTTTTCTTCTACAGGTTCTATGATTTGTAGCTTTATGTTTCAGTCTTTAGTCCATTTCAAGTTAATTTTTTGTGAGTGGTGTACAATAGGCTTATTTTTCTGCTTATGGCTGTCCAGTTTTCCCAACATCATTTGTTGAAGAGATTATCCTTTCCTCAGGGAGTATTCTTTGCTCCTTTGGAAAATATTAGTTGACTGGATATGTGAGAGTTTTTCTGGGCTCATGAGTCTATCCCATTTGTCTATGTGTCTGTTTTTATGCCAGTACTATAGTATGCTGACTACTATAGATTTGTAACTTATTTTTGAAATCAGGAAGTGTGATGCCTCCAGCTTTGTTCTTTCTTAGGATTGCTTTGGCTATTTAAGGTCTTTGGTGGACCATATGAATTTTAGGATTATTTTTTCTATTTCTGTAAAAAATGTCATTGAAATTTTGAAATGGACTGTATTGAATCTATAGATGGCTTTGTTTAGTATGGACACAATATTAATTTTTCTAATCGTGAACATAGGAATATGTTTTCCATTTGTGTCTTTATCAGTTTCTTTCATCAAAGTCTTACAGTCTTCAGTGTAGAGATCTTTGACCTTTTCGTTACATGTATTCCTAAGTATTTTATTTTGTGATGCTTTTGTATGCAGGATTGTTTCCTTTACTGTTTTATTTCTTTTTTTCCAAGTTTTAATTTAAATTATAGTTACTTTTAACATACAATGGGGTATTGGTTTGAAGTGTAGAATTTAGTGATTCAACATTTACAGCACCCTATGCTCATAACAACAATTGTCTTCCTTAATCCCCTGTTTATTTCTTTTTCATATGTTATTACTGTGTAGTGACACAACAATTTCTGTATGTTTGCTTTGTATCCTGAAACTTCACTATATTTATTGCTTAGTGCTAACAGCTTTGTTTGTATGTTTTTAGTTCTAACAGTTTTTTGATGGAGTCTTTAGGATTTCCTTAGGCCATATCATCTGCAAATAAAGACCATGTTACTTCTTCCTTCCTGATTTACTCCTTCCTTCCTTTTATTTATTTTTCTTGCCTGTATGCCCCACCTAGGACTTCCAATACTATATAGAATAGGAATGGTGAGAGTAGGCACCCTTATTTTGTTTCTGATCTTACAGGAAAAGCTTCCAACCTCTCATTATCAAGTCTGAGGTTAGCTATGGCTTTGTTATATATGACCTTTATTATGTTGAGATATGCTCTATCTATACCTAATTCGTTGAGGGTTTTTAGCATGAAAGGATGTTGCATTTTGTCAAATACATTGTACTATTGGGATAGTAATATGATTTTAGAACTTTCATTCAATGTGGTGTATCATAGTCATTGATTTGTGTATGTTGAACTATCCTTGCATCACTGGAATAAATCCCATTTGATCATGGTGTATGAGTCTTTTAATATGCTGTGGAATTCAGTTTGCTAGTATTTTATTGAGGATTTTTGCTTTTAGGTTCATCAGGGATATTGACCTTTAGTTTTCTTCTCTTGTAATGTCCTTATCTGGGATTGGTATCAGGGTAATTCTAACCGCATGAAATGAGTTTTAGAGTGTTTCCTCCTCTTCAGTTTTTGGGAAGAGTTTGAGGATTGAAGTTAATTGTTCTTCTTTTTTAAAAGTTTATTTATTTTGAGAGAGACAGAGACAGTGCAAGTATGGGAGGGGCAGAGAGTAAGAGAGAATCCCAAGGAGGGTCTGCGCTGCAGTACAGAGCTTGACATGAGGCCAGACCTCATGAAACCATGGGATCATGACCTGAGCCAAATACCAAGTCAGACACTTAACCATCTGAGCCACCCAGATACTCTTGAAGTTAATTCTTCTTTAAATGTTTAGTAGATTCACCACTGAAGTCATCTGGTCCTGAGCTTTACTTTTGTTGGAATGTTTTTGATTAGTGATTCAATCTCCTTGCTCATATTGGTCTATCCTGATTTTTCTAATTCCTCATGATTTGGTCTTCGTAGTTTGTATGTTTGTAGGAATTAATCTACTTGTTCCAGGTTATCCAATTTCTTGGTGTATAGCTATTCATAGTAGTCTTATAATTCTTTGTATTTCTGTGGTATCAGTTGTAATATCTCCTCTCTCATTTGTGATTTTGAGTTTAAGTACTCTAAGGTATACAAATTGACAAAGTATTAATATTTTTAAATTAAAGAAACGTGTTAGCAATAAATTATTGGCTATTCTGGTTCCAAAATTGAATGCAGGAACTCTGATTAAAGCAGTTTTCTAGAACACATTTTCTTGGTGTTTCAGGGAGACTCTGGTGGGCCATTAGTATGTCGACATGAAAAAGGTCCCTTTGTCCTGTATGGTATTGTCAGCTGGGGAGCTGGCTGTGCCCAAACAAGGAAACTAGATGTATTTGCCAGGGTGAGTGTCTTCTTGGACTGGATCCAATCCAAAATCAAAGGTAAATATTTTTCAGATATTATGGAAATATTTCCTTTTTCTTTAGAGTGGGTTTGCGAGAAGGATGAGTGTGGTAGAAATCAGTGTGATGAAAGAAAAAAAACCAAAAAGTAGTATTTCATTTATTTTAGTTTCTAAAACATGTAAAATGCACATTAAAATTCTGTGTGAATACATTCTCCTTGGGCAGAGTGATAGTAAAAGTGACTTTTCCTGAGGCAGCTTTAATCCTAGGTTTGCATTTCTCTTTTGACAGAAGCTATTTTACCATAGGTATATTTTGTTTCCAGGCTTTCATATTTATTTCTTTTTAACATGTTCTCTCCAGGTACAGGTCCTGCTTCACTTCGGACAAATAATGAAAGAAAAACCTTAACAAGACAACAGTTGCCACCACCCACACCTTCAATAGACAATGAGTCTGGACCAGGTAATAGATGTTTATCTTAGCCTATTATGTAGCTAGTAAGAATTTCGCAAAAAATATTGCATGTCTGGGTTTACTAATTTTCTTTGGAACAGGATAAGCCCTGTGTTTTCATTCTGGATGGTAGTTTAAGCTGAATGAGAGGCGTGTTGTTACTATGACCGTCTGGGTTTCTTCTCTACCCCACAGATAACAGCTGTTGCAGGTTAAAAAAAAGATCTTGTGGCTGTGAACGAGTGCTTGAATTTTGGAGACATGCAAAGAAGTATTCTGACCTCTGATCTGTTTATTTCTACAAAAACAAAGGTCCTTAGATTTTCAGGTATCTTGCTAGGTGAAGACTCTGGATATGAGATAACCACAGCCAGCATCAGTGTCAGTCACTCTTAATTTTCCCACAGTTGTCAGTGTCTGTTTGCTAATGGGATTTATATTTTTAGTTAAAATCAAACTGCAGCTGGAGAATTAGGAGTCTGTAATAGAGTTGTAGGGAGATGAAAGTTCTATGAAACCATCATCCTTGGTTTCCAGGTGGTCACAGTCTCTTCTTTCTCACCCATCTCTGCCTCCATCCACCCAACATGGAGTCAACCCCAGTAGAGAACTAGGAAGAGGTGGAGAAGACTGAAAAGGATACAAGAGAGGGAGGGATAGCTGGAGTGATGACCTTCAGGAGGAGAAAGGAGATGAGATCTGGTGCTCAGCAGGGGAGGTTGGCCTCAGGAGTAAAGTGTAGTTCACCCATAGCTGCTGAATGGAAGGCAGAATACTCATTCTGGTGTGTGGGTACACGTGGCAGGACAGGAGCTTCTGGCAGTTTTCTAATTGCTTCTATGTTCTTAGAAGACAAAACAGGGTTATGGAAGATGGTTTGAGGGGTTTTCAGGGGAAAAAAGGGGAAGTATGAAAATAGTTCTCCAAAAAAGTGACAAAGTACATGGACTAGGAGAATGTAGTAGGATTGCTAGGAAACATAAAAGCTTCTGAGATTAACAATCATGAATTTAGGGGAAACTGGCCAGTTAGCTCAATTGTATGTTTTTTTCCAGAGACACAGAGGGTTAGCACATAGGTGCAGAACAAGTAGAGAGTAGACTCAATTCAGAGCGGATTTTCCCAAGTGTATAAGTGGGTATGCAAGTGTATAAGGGAATTGAACGCATGTAGGAGGAAGGGATTAAAATGATATATTGTTGGAATTTATACTAGGAAAAGAGTGAATGAGGGTGAGAGATGAAATAGGGACAAAGAAAAGGTGGTTGGGTAGATGAATTGCAAGTCTCAAAAGATGGAAGGTGTGCTGGAAGTTGCTGAGAAGATAGAAGGTTGTGGATGGAGAAAGCAGTGCTTGAAATCGAAATTAGAGAAGGCTTGGAATTATTGCTGGGGACTGGGTCTCTAGGGGCTGGCCACTGGGGTGTACAGCTGAGGTTGGGTGGAGAACAAGATCATTGGAAGAAGTTGAAAAATTGAGAAGCTTCAGTGCTCGACTCATCATCAGTATGGCTAGTGAACTCAGCAAGATTTATGGCAGGAATAGCAGTGGAGAAAATGACTGCTAAAATCTTCTAGGAGTAAGGCGGAGTAACCAGCTGTGGGTGGTACAGTCTGACAAGATGAGGATCAGAGTCCTATGTAGATTAAAAGTCAATCTGGAATTGGGGTTGAGATGGAGAGCAGACTTAGGTCCAAGATCCTAAAACCTAATGATTTCGATGGTTTGAGTTAAATGAACAGTGTTAATCAGTGCCTAAGTGAACACATGTCAAGCACTTAGAACAGAGATGGCATGACGAATTTTAACAGTCAACAAATGGTGGCCATAGTGACCAACCAATGTATTTGTTGAACTGTTCCACATAGGCTATTAGAAAGTGAACATTGTTGGGGCGCTTGGCCGGCTTCGTTGGTAGAGCACACAACTCTTGATCTCAGTGCTATGAGCTTGAGCCCCACAATGGATGTAGAGATTACTTAAAATCTTAAAAAAACCAATATGTTAAAATGTAGCAAAGATGTTTCCCATTTGTAGATATTCAGAAATACATATGCATGTTATTGGAAGTTTTACATATGGCAAATTATTGTTTTGTTTTAATTCTGTGAGTATTCTATGAGACAAATGTTTGGACTATCCTATCTTTAACATCACCCACTCCCACCACTTGCTTTTTACACAAGGGAGTTGTTAGCCCATTTATAAAAAGAAGTGACTGATTGGGAATTCATGACATTATATGATTTGATTCCTTTTCCAGGCATATTTGTCATAGAGGATTCATGGGGACAAGAAAAATGATTGAAAGACATGTTGGGGCCAGACTCTGAAAGACAGTGCAAGCTGTAAAATTTTAGTTGCTTTGAGAAAGGAAAGAACTTAATTCTTTTGTTTCATACACTATCTTGGATTTGAGGGCATGATGGGGAAAAGATTAGAGACCAGGAAATCAGTTAGGTTACTCTTAAATCAGACTAGATCTATAAATATCTAAATTATATCATAGTAGCCATATAAATGAAAAGGAAATTTGCAAAGAAATAACAGAGGACTAGGCAATTGACTAGAATCTTGAATTCTTGTAGCATTTCATTTCCCTTCTTGAATTTCTGTCATTCTTCATTTCTACTATTCATAAAAGTATATTTGTGTATATCACCTCAGTTAGGTTAATTTCTCTAGGGAAAAGCATATATAATAATGCATGTACTAATTAATATTCATACATTAAAATGTGTTTATTTGAATACAGAGTTTTTCAGTTTGTAGTTGCTCAGAGGATTTTTGTCAAGGGAATAGACAAAGGGGAAAAAGGAAAAGTCAAGGGTGTAACCTGAAGAAGCAGCAGCCGATTGCAGCATCAGGGGGCCAAGTGTATCTCTGGAGATCCAAAGGTGCCCTTCGACTTCAGAGCAAATTGAAGAAGTGAGAGACATTCAAATGTAGTCAGCTAATCCTCTTTTTTTTTTTTTTTTAATCTCAGTCACAAATTCTATGCATGTAATCATTTGTCCTAGCAAGATTAATGCCTAGTGAGGGGATGCCTGGATGGCTCAGTTGGTTAAGTGGCCAACTTCATCTCAGGTCATGATCTCACAGTTAATGAGTTTGAGTCCTGCGTTGGGTTCTGAGTTTGGAGCCTGCTTCGGATTCAGTGTCTCCCTCTCTCTCTGCCCCTCCCCTGCTCACATTCTCTATCTGTCTCTCTCTCTCAAATAAACATTTAAAAATGTAAAAAAGAAGAGATTAATGCTCAGTGAAATTAGTGAAGCTTTAGGAACAGACCTTCAGTTGCATCTCAAAGAAAAAAAGAAATGAAAACTTGGTAGAAGTAGAGTGCATATCCATTGTGCATCTTCTAAGGCATTTAAAAGATTCAGTGAAAAAAAATTTTTGAATAGTAATGATTTGAATTCTACTCCTACAATCTCATTTCAAGAAAATAGAACACATTAAATGGGATGATAATTTTTATCCAAGGACATGTAATAGAGTAATAAAGTTTTAATTTTCTTCTTGCAAGCCTACATTTTTTGTTTGTGATAAAACCTCACTTTGCTTTGTTTATGTTGGTCCCTGGTGTCTGTGTGCTCTGAATTGTAGGTTGTTACTCTGAAGTGGAGCTAGAAGAGCCCAGAGGCTTTTTTTCAACTCCAAGATATCCACTGGATTATAGAGGAAAACTGGAATGTTCCTGGGTGCTCAGAATTTCACCTAGCAGTATGGCAAAAATGACGGTTGAATATCTGTCACTCCCTGGGTCTCCAATATGTCCAGATTCAGTTATGACTATTTATGAAGAAAGCCACAGTAAGAGAAGGGTGTCAGGTAATCCTTACTAGCATTTAAACTTTGTGCTGGAGCCTTTTCTATATAGGCAGCTTACAATCAAGATACCAAGCTTGGCTTGGGTAACAATACCACCAAAATGTTGATGATATTTGTAATAGGCATGCCTTTTTTTTCAGGCACACTTAATATTATTCATATTGTTATAAAGTCAAAACTTGACTTCACAAAACAGGTGTACTAGGGGTTGAGTGTGAGTATGTGGCTGTGTGTGCATTCAACAAGAAAAAAAATAAGAGCTCAACTTCTTCAAATATACCAGAACCATGCAAGAATTCCAGAAATGTATATGATAGAGGAAGAGTTAAGATGGTTAAAAATCAGATGGGGTAGGTGTTAGATGTCAAAATAAAGCAAAATATATTAAAGCCCTTTCTTTATTTTTAATGTTGATTTATTTATTTTGAGAGAGAGAACATGAGGGGGAGGAGGAGCAGAGTGAGAGACAGAGAGAGAGAGAGAGAGAGAGAGAGAGAGAGAGAGAGAGAGAACGAGAACACACCTTAAGCAGACTCCGCGCTCAGCACAGAGCCCAACATGGGGCTCGATCCCACAAACTGTAAGATCATGACCTGACCCAGAATCAAGATTTGGACTCCCAACCAACTGAGCCACCCAGATGCCCCTAATCTGGCAGAATTAAAAATATTTGCTAATAACACACCAGCTGTCATTGCATTTCATGTATAGGCAAACCTGTTTTGCTCAACAGAACAAAGTTGCTACCTTTTGTTTGTGTAGGTGTGGTAGGCTCTTTGGCTCTTAGTCAAGAGGGAGACAGGAAGGTGCTGGAAGTAATTTGGTTGATGGGGAAGACTGGGAAGAAAATAAGTGTATGCTGTTGTGAGTAGGTATGGTACTCACACATGCCTGCACTGGATGCAGGAGTATGGGGAGGCCAAGAAAACTGCTCTGAGCGTGAGACTGTGTTCTTGAGATAGACTCCTAGATTAAATCATTGATGTAGAGGGCACAAACATTTATTAAGGAATCTTTATAAATACTATCTCATTTAGACTGTGGAAAAAGCTATTAACTGGCCTATCCACTTTGTACATTTCTCTCCTGTGATCAGATTGCCTTCCCCATCTGCCTTGATTAAAACAGCTCAAGGTTGGGGTGCCTGGGTGGCTCAGTAGGTTAATCCTCTGACTTTTGATTTTGGCTCAGGTCATGATGTCATGGTTTGTGAGTTTGAGCCCTGCATCAGGCTCTGCACTGTCGGGGTGGAGCCTGCTTGGGATATTCTCTCTCTCCCTCTCTGTCTTTGTCTCTTTTGCTCAAAATAAATAAATAAACTTAAAAAAAATAAGCTTAAAAAAAAAGGCTCAAGGTCTCCTTGTAGCTAGGATGAAATCCAAAATCCCTACCATAGCCTTACCTCCTGCTCCCCAACTTACATGATGAAGTACGCCCATTCTCGCCCCAGGGCCCTTGACCAGCTACTTCTCCTAGCAGTTTAGAGAACTCCTCATCCTGTGTCTCCCCTCAAGTCTTGACTAGAATGTCACCTTCTTAATGAGTCCTCCCTTAATTGCTGTCAATTGCATCACCTCCTACCCCAGTACCTCTTAGTACCCTCCTCAACTCTTCTTTTTTTTTTTATTTATTTTTTTTTAATTTTTTTTTCAACGTTTTTTATTTTTTATTTTTGGGACAGAGAGAGACAGAGCATGAACGGGGGAGGGGCAGAGAGAGAGGGAGACACAGAATCGGAAACAGGCTCCAGGCTCCGAGCCATCAGCCCAGAGCCTGACGCGGGGCTCGAACTCCCGGACCGCGAGATCGTGACCTGGCTGAAGCCGGACGCTTAACCGACTGCGCCACCCAGGCGCCCCCCTCCTCAACTCTTCTTAAGCATTTACTGTCTTCTAACTATGATTTATTTTTCATGTTTGTGGTTCGTGTTTTCTCTATTGAATGAGGGCTTTCTGAAGACTAAAACTTTTGTCTCACTTGAAGAATCTCCAGTGCCTCGAATAGTATGTGAGATAGAAGGCAGGGAATGAATGAGTGAAGGAATGGATGATATGTCACCTCCTCAAAGAGGACTTCTCATCTAGAGTAGCACCATTCACTCCCGTCCATAGTCCTTTTCCATAGTTCTATTATGCCGATTATTTCATTTGTAGCCGTGATCTCTGAAATCCTCTTCTTTATTTACTGGCTAAAATAAAAGCTCCAGGAAAACAAAGATCTTGCTATTTTGTCCCTTTCTGTATCATCCTAAATTAGTGTCATGCCTCCAGACTCAGCACAAGTGTATACTGCTAAATTGCTCTTCAGAAAGGCTAAATCAGTGTTCACTGCCTTTAGCAATACATGGGAGTATCTTTCACCATGCATATGTATAACTCATGTGATAATTTAGTAGGCATTTTTACCATTTTCTTATCATTAATGGAGTTTTATTTTCATATGTTGGTTATTTGCGTTTTTTACTTATTACCATCTATTTTTGAGGATTATTCTTTTTATTGGTTTATGAACACTATTATACATAGAGACATTTTTCCTTTTGTCGTAAGTTACAAGTACTTATTCCTAAGATTGCCATTTGTCTTTAATTTTTATTCTATGTTGATGGAAACATTTAAAAATTTATTTGTGTCGGGGCGCCTGGGTGGCGCAGTCGGTTAAGCGTCCGACTTCAGCCGGGTCACGATCTCGCTGTCCGTGAGTTCGAGCCCCGCGTCAGGCTCTGGGCTGATGGCTTGGAGCCTGTTTCCGATTCTGTGTCTCCCTCTTACTCTGCCCCTCCCCCGTTCATGCTCTGTCTCTCTCTGTCCCAAAAATAAATAAAAAAAAAAAAAAACATTGAAAAAAAAATTAAAAAAAAAAATTTATTTGTGTATGTGGGCGCTTGGGTGTCTCAGTTGAACGTCCGACTTTGGCTCAGGTCATGATCTCATAGCTCATGACTTTGAGCCCTGCATCAGGCTCTGTGCTGACACCTTAGAGCCTGGAGCCTGCTTTGGATTCTGTGTCTCCCTCTGTCTCTGACCCTCCCCTTCTCTCTCTCTCTCTCCCTCTCTCTCTCAAAATAAATAAACATAAAAAAATTTTAAAGTTTATTTGTTTAAATCCATCTGTATATACCTTTGATCTTTGATTTACCACATAGCTTTTATTTATTTATTTATTTATTTATTTATTTATTTATTTATAAATGTTTATTTATTTATTTTGGGAGAGAGGGAGAGTGTGTGCACAAGTGGGGGAGGGGCAGAGAATGAGGGAGATAGAGAATCCCAAGCAGTCTCCACACTCCGCACTGAGCCGGACATGGGACTCCAATTCACGAACCGTGAGATCATGACTTGAGCAGAAATCAAGAGTGGGATGCTTAACTGACTTAGCCACCCAGGCACCCCTCTTTTTTTTTTTTTTTAAGTATCTCCATGCCTAGTGTGGAGCCCAACGTGGTGCTTGAACTCATGACCCTGAGATCAAGACCTGAGCTAAGTGTCAGACACTTAACCAACTAATCCATCCAGGCACCCCTCAGAGCTTTTATTTTTGAACATTCATTGTTCATTCTGAGTTCAGAAAAAAAAATTTAATTACAAACTTCTTTAATCCTCCTGAAATGGGTATTTTTCTCATATGATAAAGTGATACTATATCTTTTTCTTTAAGAAAAAGTTATTTTGTCTCCAACTTGTAGCAATCTCTTATACACTGGATTCTTATATAAAAAGAAACATTTTCTGGGAAAACTTACCTTTATCTTTATAACCTATTGAAAACCATGCTTGTCTTTGTTGTGGATTAACTGAGGAAACCCTATAATTTTCCTACCTAGCAGTTCTTTGATATGAAATTGTCAGTTTGAAGTTTGTAGAGTAGTTCTGTCTCTTTGGGTGATAGCTGGCAGGTATTACCCCTTATTCAAACCAGATAGTATTCTTCTGTACTGTAAAATGCTATCTTTTTCCCTGTGGGAGCCAGAGCTGCATTGATCTCTACTTGCTACAAATAAGTATTTGATCATTCTTCAAATAGTATTTCAACATCGTTTACCCTAACCTGTTATGCCATCTAATGTTTTCTGTTCTTTGCTTCTTCTCGGATATAATCTCTTCCCTCTCTTGCTCCACAAATACTTGTGAAGAGAGTCTAGCAAGGACCAGAGACCGACTTTTCTTGGTAGTGAGGTTCAGTAGTGAGAAATATGGACAAAAAGCAAAACAAAACAAAAATCCCTGCCCTTATCAAACTTATATTCTAATGGGGAGTAGACACATAATAATAAAATAAAATATGTATTAAGTAGACAAGCTAGGGGGAAAATGAAATGGAAAGAAAGAGAAGAATCTGGGATGTTGGTACCATACAGTTGTCTGTAGTGTACCCAGAAAATGTCTGTCTGACTTTTAAACAAGCATGATAGAATGATACTGACCTATTCTTTTTTTTTTAATTTTTTTTCAACGTTTTTTATTTTATTTTTTGGGACAGAGAGAGACAGAGCATGAACGGGGGAGGGGCAGAGAGAGAGGGAGACACAGAATTGGAAACAGGCCACAGGCTCCGAGCCATCAGCCCAGAGCCCGACGCGGGGCTCGAACTCCCGGACCGCGAGATCGTGACCTGGCTGAAGTCGGACGCCCAACCGACTGCGCCACCCAGGCGCCCCTGACCTATTCTTAATATAGATGAGTTTGATCCTGAGAAACCCAGGTTCTTTTCACACTGTTTTAAAATGTTTATTTTTTTGTTACAGAGACAGAGACACAGAGAGAGAGCAAGAGGGGCAGGGGCAGAGAGAGAGAAAACAGGCTCTGAAGCAGGCTCCATGTGCTGACTGCAAAGAGCCCAATGCCAGGCTTGAACTCACAAACCATGAGATCATGACCTGAGCTGAAGTTGGATGCTTCACCAACTGAGCCACCCACATGTCCCCACACCTTCCTTAATCAGCCCTCTGAATTGTTCTGGAATTATAATTTTCCCTTACATCTTAGACTCAGGTTCTCAAACTAAAGCCATCAAAAGAAGATTAACTATAGAGAAAGAATACATTTTCAGGTAGAAAGTTTTCCATCATGGATCTCTGATAGTGAGATATTTTTATAAGCAGATTACTTTGCTAGAAGAAACATGGCATATCAGTGTCATTTTAAAGATGAAGTAATTTACTCCCTACTGTCCTTTAAGGGAGCAGTATGACCTAGCAGACTATGTTGGATACTGGATTGATGGTCCTGGGTTTAGATCCTGACTCCCCACCATACCAGTCTGACTCTGGGTGAGTCACTTGAGTTCTGGAGCCCTGTTTGCTCATTTTGTTGAGTGGAATAAATTCCTACTTCATTGATAACTAGTAGATAAGTCCTGGGGATCCAATGCATAGTATAGTGAATATAGTCAATATTTGTAGTATAATCATCAAACTTGCTGAGGGACTAGATCTTAATTATTTTCACTACAAAAAATAAATGGTAATTATGAGAGGTGATAGAGACTATCACTATAATGGCAGACATATTACAATATATAAATGTATCAAATCAGCATGTTGTACACTCTAAATTTACACAATGTTAACATGTCAAATATTTCATGAATAAATCCTCTATTTCTCTTAAAATAGAGAAACTGCTAAAAATTTTATTTCTTGTGTTTTACTAGATTTTATTTTTTTTTTTAACTAGGTGAATTATGTGGAAGAGGGCTTTACCCGATGATTTTCATGAGCTCTGGACCACTGGTGAGGGTGACATTTCGTTCCCTTGTGCAAGGTGCTTTGGGCATAAGTTATATTGTCTTTAGAGTCCAAGGTAGGCTTGGTCATTTTATAAACTTAAAAAGTTAAAAATCAGTGTTTTTTTTTTTTTTAGGAATATTTCAAAGCATATATTGTTTCATAAGAGATGGTGTTTCTGTGGGGAGTTTGTGTTTGAAAGAAAAATCTCTTTAAGTCATCTGAGATTGGTGCAGATTCAAAAGAGAAACTGCTCAGAGGATAACTTCATTGACTTGTAAATCATCCAGAATTATGATTTCTGGATGTGGCTAAGATACATTCATTTCAAGACAACATTTTTTACTGTGATGTGATTTTATGCCACAGAGGGCCTTTTCTGTGGATCAGAAGGTTAGGGTTCTAACTCTTAGTTGGTTGATTATCTATGGATAATTTATTATCTCTGTATCAGTTTTCTTTATAGTAATATAATAAAAGGTCAGAATGAGTTTCTAAGGTAAACTACACAAACATGAAATGCTAGCAATATAAATGTAAATGCTATGCAATTCAGAGTTATTAGATTGCATTTTAGAACAAGTAATTAATAAAGCTTTTTGACTCTTGATAACTATAGGTGACTGAAAGCTATTGGCACCAAAAAGTATTGCACCTTTTCTCATTGGCACCAAAAAGTATTGCAGAGGTAGATTTGGGGGGAAAGTTCAATAAGGAATAAAGAAGAGTGTACATATCATGTGAAAGAGTTTTCCTAAAAAACTTTATTAAGAATGTTGCTTTTGGGGTGCCTGGGTGGCTCAGTAGGTTGAGCATCCGACTTCAGCTCAGGGCATGATCTCACATTTCATGAGTTTGAGCCCTGCGTTGGACAGTGTGCTGACAGCTTAGAGCCTGGAGCCTGCTTCAGATCCTGTGTCTGCTCTCTCTCTGCCCCTCCCCCGCTCATGCGCGCGCGCGCGCTCTCTCTCTCTCTCTCTCTCTCTCTCTCTCTTTCTCAGTAAATAAGTAAATAAACATTAAAGAAAAATAATGTTGCTTTTAGTTGGAACTGTGCAGAGAGCTAGCATTATTTATAGTTTTTCCACATTATCTTTCATTGACATAAGTCTACCCCAAGGATAATTTCAAGAAAAGTGCTGCTCTCTGATGGAGACTTTTCAGTGAGGCTAACCACTTCCTGTTAACTTTTTTCTAAAACTGAGAGAAAAAGTGACTGATCTGAAATGGCATATAATAAGCCTCTCAAAAATTAATTTTATTTTCATTGCCTTTTTAAAAATATTTAGGTCCAAAGGGCAGTAAAACTCCCAAACTTCTCCAAAGTTCAAACCAAGAACATGTGGCCGCTTATGAGGATGTTATTCTGACTGAACCAGGAGGAATCATACAGATCCCAAGATACTCTCACAGAACCACTATGAGGTTAGGAAGGGATGCTTATTATGTTGAAGGAATGACCACTTGACAAACTGCAACACTTGCTTAATCATATTTGCCACCTCCTCTCCTTGAAGAATAGCCTTTGAAGTAATCCCTGCTCTAAGGCCTTCAGCATATAAAAACTGAACATAAGATTATCCCTATACAAAAACTGAGTGTAAGATTATCCCTGTTGATAAATTGTGCACTTTCTCAAAAGAAGGGATCGTTTATTAGGTAAAGTGGAAAGTCACATCTCTGTCAAAGAGTTTGGGAGATTGAAATAATGTACATAAAATCTTCTAGAACATATTAGGTACTCAATAAATGATTCTTAAATTGCCAAAATAGAGAACTTTCCTTGAATTAAACAAGAGAATAAATTTAAAGTGTGATGTGAGGGGTGAAGATTGGTATAATATCAATCCTAAGTAAATTTATGTGATTTAGGGGAGTTTGGGGCAAATTCAGGCAAAAGTAGATCCTTAACTCACAGATTGCCAATTAGAATTTAGAGGAGTACATGTGATTGACCAACCATTTGCCATGATGGGTGAACTTAACGTTTTTGATAAATTAGATATTAGAAATATTTTTTAATTGTTACAGTTTAAAGTAAAAATCTTTCTTTCACCCACGCACAAAGATTGAGTCAGTAACAATGATACATAAAATTCTGAACAAAGTAAATAACAGTATGTGCCATTTGGAAATCATTGCTGACTTTATTTTATCAAAGTAAATAACAGTATGTTTCATTTGGAAATCATTCCTGACTTTCTTTTATCTGTGCCACAGTTGCCACTGGAAGTTATTAGCCCCTTTAGATCACATCATTCGCCTTGATATTATCAACTTCCAGACGAAGTCGACACCCTTGGCCTGTCAGGGTCATATATGGGTTTATGAAGGATTTGGATCAGGCAAAAAATTAATAGGTAACTAATGTCCCATGAAGAACTGGGTTCTTGATTTTTTATGAAATATTCTCATATTGTTTTGTATTCAGTGTGACTTACAGATGATGTTAATTATGTAGTATTGAAATAGCCTTAGTATTTTTTAGATTTGTAATTGAGATTAAACTAACGCTCAGATGGAGTTAAAAACAAAACCCAACTATATGCTGCTTACCTGGGTCATACCTAGATTAAATTTGCCCAGAAGCACTGAAAATAAGGGATGGATAGATAAAGGAGTTTTAGGCAATTGAAACACAAGAAAATTAAGACTGTAATATTAATCAGGCAAACTAATTTCCACCAGAAAAGGCATTAAGTGGGTTTATCAATTAGATAGTAGCTGGAAACCTCATTACAGTGACTTAAATTTATTTTTCTGAAAGAAATATCCAGAGTTTTGTAGATGTACTGCTAATTCAGCAGTTCAACTCTGTCAAGACTAAGGTTAGGGCAGTTCTCTTGGCCATTCCCTAATGGTCCCATAATGGCTATTTCAGTTCTCACCATTACATAGAGAAAAAAGAAAGGGACACAGAGGAGTGTCACCATTGAGAAAACAAACACATTTCCAAGAACCCTGTGGCAGATTTAAGCCTCTCTGGCCAGATTTGTCACATAGCCACACCCAGCTGAGAGATGACTAGAGACAAGGGGAATAAAATGGGACTTCAATTGGCTGACCAGCCTTCCCCTATGTGATGTGATGTAGCAGTCCAGATGGAAATCTGATAGTGCTGTATCCAGGTCTCACTTCTACCTCATAGTAAATGATTTGGGGGGCGTTCCCAAAGCTTTCTCAGACTCTGTTTCTTGAATTGTGACAAGAGAATAATAATAACTGCCTTGGCTCTTCGGTAATTTACAATTTACCCCCCACTGTCACTACCACCGATTTACTTAGGCATACCTATGCCTGATGAAACCAGCTGACTGCTGACAGGAAGAGGAGGTGTGGCATGTTGCTGGCCTTTGACTCCCTAAGAAAGGCCCAGATGCCAGTGTTCCTCTCTCCCTAGGTAGGATCTTGCCAGAATTGATAAAACAGCCAATTGCTAATACACTGTCCTTTTATTCTTTGAACTTATGTTACCATCCCAGAAGTAGGTGCATTCAAAATCTTTGTATTTCTACTTGAGGAAATGTTAATAAACACTGATAGTTCCTGGTTCCTGAGCCCATTTAGCACCAACAAGGCCACAGCTTATTACGGGGAGAATGCCGAATCTGTGCCCTGGATCCTTGGAAATTATCTACACTTCTTTCTTTCCTGCCTTATAAGATGTTTTACTTGTACTGCCAATGAGATTGTTTTGGGAATTAAATGGAAGAATGCATGTTAATCAATATAAAAGAGAGCAAGCTTCTGCTGTCTTTGAATTACAAACATACGTTTTCATTCTTACTCTTAAAATTGTGTTGCTTAGAAGAAAAGATTAGATTGATGTTTCACTAATGCCTCTCCATGAATGCATTGTCAGAGTACACAAAGTTTGGAAGAACAAAGAAATAAAAAAGAGGGAAGAGTATATTAGCTATGTCAGTTATAATTCAGAATGTTAATGGAACTATATACCTGTTTATCTTAGAATAAGTTCATAAAATATATGTACTATTTCCTACTTCCTAAAATTTCAATTTTTGCAAATTAAATATACAAGTTCTGGGGGTTAACTCAGTGCTTAAGGTCAGTAGGTTATTCACTATTAAACATAGCCAAATATGATTTATCTTAAGAATGCAAGGATAGTTTAATATTGAAAAATGTATTATGTAGAACTATGTCACATAAGGAAAAATAGATATAAATTAAACATAACAGCGATTATACCCTTAAAACCATACCAGTAAAATTAATAGAAGATAGAATGGAAAAATCATTATAATTAGCAACGAAAAACTATAAGAATATCTGTTAAAGAAAATTCAACCGAATAAATGTGAAGACTTAGTTGTCTTTATTAAGGGACTCCTGCCTTGGGCAGCATTCCATCTGGTAAGTAGAGAGATACTCTGAGGAGCTATACAAAATGGAAGGGCTTTATAGACAAAAAAAAGAGCAAGACAGTTAGCAAAAGAAAAGAGACTCTTATACAGATTACTTCCTCTTCCTTTGGGGAATGGAGAGGGCCCATATGACACATTACTTCATTGGTGCTAACCAGAATATTCCTGACTGACTGGTTAAGACTGCATTTTCTGGGAGAGGTTGAACTGCAGTTGGGTTAGGTATTAAGCCCCAGTTTAGTGACATGGCCTCACATAAATGATTCCATTTTGGGCTTGTTGATTTCTTTTTTGACATAACCCTAAAATTAACTGTGAGATTTATTGTGCAAATATAAAACTTTACACACATACACACAAACATACAGATAGGAATGGAGAAATGTACCATGTTCTAAACCTGGAAGACAGAATTAACATTAATTCACACTAAATTAATATATAAATATAGTATATTTCCCAGAAAAATCCCATAGGAATTTTTTTTTCAGAGAGTGAGGAAGAAACTGATAATAACTATTTATCTGTACAATAAATAGGACTATCTGAAAATGTTTTGAGAGACTGTCTTGATTAAATTTCAAGTTAAAACCAGAGTCCCCAAAGGTTTTGATTTTTTTTTGTGATGAGGCACATTATCAGATATTAAAACATACTTTAAAACAATGATAATGAAAACAGACTAGTACATACACACAGAAACACACATGAGTAGAAATAAATAGACCAAAAGGGAACGTATAAGAAATTTGGCTTTACAAATCAGAGAGGAAAATATAAATTATATTTTTCATAATTTTGTACAAGAGCTGATTGAAAAGAGTTAAGCATTTTTCTTAAGCCATACAAAGTAGAAAAAATGGGTAAATATTTATTGATGGAGAAGGACCTTCTCATATAAAAGCAATGGAAGAAACAGGAAATTGTCAATAAATTCCTATAAAATTAAAAACCTCTACCCCAATAGGAACAAAATTTAAAACAACAAACTTGAGATTTTCAACAGCTCTGAAAAAAGTTTAAGGTAAATAACGTAGGGAATTTTAACAAATCAGCATTAAAATTTTTCAAATCTGTAAAAATAAATGTATAGGCTCCAATATCTTTGGATCACTCAGCTGTGATTAAATTTCAAGTTAAAACCAGAATCTCCAAAGCTTTGATTTTTATTCTGCTCATTTTACAAGAAATGACAAACTATGGATCCACATGATCTTGAGAGCATAAAGCCCTGATTAACCATTAGCCTCTTTTCACAGATAAGAAAGGTTAGTGAATATTCTCATATCAGTTACTATGCAATCTGAAGTAAATCTCTTACTTTGTTTCTTGACACAATGAAGTTGATTCTATGGCCATCTGTTTACTAAAAAGGGCAGAGTTTCTCTGTTATAGTGAAAAGCTTAATTCTTAGAATTGTTGACTTGAAACTTTGATACTATTGAGTGTTTAGAGCAAACTACCTTTGTTAGAATGTTTCAGAAAATACTACATATGATCACTTAGAAATGGTTTGTCATGGGAAGCATGCTAATTGCTACATCTTGCCTCTTACTCATTTAGCTATGCTATAGATATAGTTCCCTAGATATAGATATATAGTTCCCTGAGGACTTAGCTAGACCACGTCATCTTCTTTTATAATACATCACTTTAGTTTTTTTTTTATTACTTATAGTATTATTTCCACCTGGTTTATTTTTTTTTCTTTTTTTTTATTTATATATGAAATTTATTGTCAAATTGGTTTCCATACAATACCCAGTGCTCATCCCAAAAGGTGCCCTCCTCAATACCCATCACCCACCCTCTCCTCCCTCCCACCCCCCATCAACCCTTAGTTTGTTCTCAGTTCTCAACAGTCTCTTATACTTTGGCTCTCTCCCACTCCAACCTCTTTTTTTTTTTTTCCTTCCCCTCCCCCATGGGTTCCTGTTACGTTTCTCAGGATCCACATAAGAGTGAAACCATATGGTATCTGTCTTTCTCTGTATGGCTTATTTCACTTAGCATCACACTCTCCAGTTCCATCCACGTTGCTACAAAAGGCCATATTTCATTTTTTCTCATTGCCACGTAGTATTCCATAGTGTATATAAACCACAATTTCTTTATCCATTCATCAGTTGATGGACATTTAGGCTCTTTCCATAATTTGGCTATTGTTGAGAGTGCTGCTATGAACACTTTAAAGAGATCTACCTAGTGGCACCTGGCTGGCTCAGTCAATGGAGCATGCAACTCTTGATCACGGGGTTGTGAGTTCGAGCCTCACATTAGGTGTAGAGATTACTTAAAAATTAAAAAAAAAACAAACAAACAAAACCCACAAACTTAAAAAAAAAAAAAAAAAAGAGAGATCTATCTAGGTTATTTCCAGACATTGTAAGAACTGAGTCCTGTGTTTTGTTTGGTTTAGGACCCCTTCCTTAGAACTGCTTAGATTCCAGGAATCTGGAACATCTTTCTTTCTATTCTAACTGGGTTTTATTCTGCTTAATTTTCTCATTTTTATATTCTTGGGAGTGCATACGGTATAAATTTGTAATTTCAAAAACAGGGTTGTTTTTCTCCTACTTTGTTCAATAACCTTTGCTTTGATGAATAGTAAGTTTTTGTATGCTTCTTTGTTTTTTTCTTTATTTTGGGCCAGGAAAATTATGTGCAGGAAATTCACCTTCATTAAAATCTCGTGGTCCTCTAATGATGTTGATTTTCACATACAATGTCAGTTTGGGGTTGGAAGAATTTTCTTTGAGATATTCTTTTCATATTCCTGGTAAGTCTATTGCTTTCATATATGTTTATGAATATATTTTTGTTTGTTTTGTGCTTTATTAGGAAAAATCTGTCATTAAATAGATTGAATTCTCTATTACTCAGCTTTAAGGGAGAAGAAAAGACAGTGTTTAAAGTATGACTTCTGCAATTTGTGGAGGCCTCCAGCTAAACCTCTATAAAGTATAATATCAATCAGATTTATCATTTTTTTCTTATAGCACCCAAGAATTTTGTCTATTTTTCTGGATATTTAGGTGATTATAAAAATATAGTAGGAAACTTTTTCCTTAGCATTAAAGTTTCAGAAAGTTTTTCTCTTTTGAAATTAATTTCCTTAATGTGCTAATATCAACAGCAATTTATTGTTTTTCATTTCAGTCAGATTATTTAAAAATATACTTTGGCCTACATTCCCATGGTTTGGGTGAAGACACCGATAACATTATGAAAAATCGGAACTATTAATCTAGAACTATTGCAAATCATAGAAATTGGGTATCATGGAGAAAACATTTGCAACTTGGAAGTTATTAGAATTGCTTCCATCCTTAAGATTAATCAATTTAGGTGCACCTGGGTGGCTGAGTCAGTTAAGCATCTGACTCTTGATTTTGGCTCAGGTCATGATCTCACAGTTCATGAGACTGAGCCCTGAGTGGGGCTCCACACTCAGTGTGGAGCCTGCTTGGGACTCTGTCTCCATTCTCTCTCTGCCCCTCCGCCTCCTCTCTTTCTCTCTAAAATAAATAAACTTTTAATAAGAGATTAATCAATTTATACTCATTAAAAAATGTAATTGGAATACAATTGGAGACACATTTCTACTAAAAGTATTTAATTTAGTCTGGTAACAGTCTCTGCCCTAGTAGAGTTTATAGTCTAGTGGAGGAGATAGTCAGGAATCAAATAATCATACAGTATAGAGTGAAGAAAGAACTGTACTGTTTTGAAGGAAAAATATGATATGCAAAAATAATATACAATGGAGGGATCTTGTTTAGTTTGGTAATAGAATTGTAGGAAAACTTAAGGTTTGTTTGTTCTCTTATCACAAAAGCCATAAAATTTATTTCTACTTACTGTCTCCTCTTTTGCTCTCTCATTTTTTTCTTAAATCCATTCCCATAGGGCTTTCTTTGTTACCATTCCACAGGCATTGGACTTAGCAAAGTTACTAATGACATCCCCACGTCCAGATCCAACAGTTCCTTCTCAGCCCCAACAGCATTTGGCCCAGATAAGCTCACCTTCCTTTTGGAATCTATTTGTCTTGGCCTGAAGGAAACCACTCTCTGGCTGTTGTCTTACCTCACTGGTCTCCTTCAGCGTCTCTTGGCTGGTTGCTCTTCGTTTTCTCTACCACTAAAGGTAGAGGTGTCCCTGGACCCAGTCTTGGACTCTCATTTCTTCTTTACCTGTACTCACTCCTTAGTGACCTCACCCAATTCCTAGATTTCAATACCATCAGTGCACAAATAACTCCCAAATGTAGTCCCAAATTCTTTTTTATTTTTGACCTCCAGCACTGTATCACCAATCACCTCCCTTTCCACTTGGATATCTAATAAGCATTTCAAATTTAATGTGACCAAAATTGAACTCTGAATTTCTTACCCTGACTCCAGATTCCTTCCTTCACCAATATTTCCCATCTCAGTGGATGACAACTCCCATTTATTAATTAATTGTTTGAGGTAAGGATATTGGTCGTTCTTGACTTATCTTCTCATATCCCATATTGTGTATAGTTAATCTGTGAGCTTTCTAGCAAGTAGTTCTGAGCAGTTCTACCGTAGCATCCTGATACAAGTCTTTGTTTAGTCTGTTTTACTCATAACAGCTAGAATGACTATTTTTTTTTTTAATTTTTTTTTCAACGTTTATTTATTTTTGGGACAGAGAGAGACAGAGCATGAACGGGGGAGGGGCAGAGAGAGAGGGAGACACAGAATCGGAAACAGGCTCCAGGCTCTGAGCCATCAGCCCAGAGCCCGATGCGGGGCTCGAACTCACGGACCGTGAGATCGTGACCTGGCTGAAGTCGGACGCTTAACCGACTGCACCACCCAGGCGCCCCTAGAATGACTATTTTAAAATGAATAATTCAGATTGTCATGTTACTCCTCTGCTTATAATCCTCCAATGTTTTCCCAGCTCATTCAAAGTCCTTAGAGTGGTCTACAAGATGCTATATAATTTGGATCTCAGCCACCTCCTTCACTTCTTCTATCATTTTCCCCTATGCTCACTCTGCACTAGCATACCACCGTTCTTGCTGTTCCTCAGTGCCGCCAAACATACCCCACTATGGTTATTTCCAAAACCTACAACCGTGCCTAGTAAATAGTGTGCAACAATTGTTTGAGTAAAGGAAATGACATTTCAGCTGGGGCCAATTAGGGAGAAGAGGGTAAGGAGGTAGCTCCATATCCAGTGAATGAGTAAGAAATGCATCCGTTTACTAATGGGAATCCTCCTGGCTGAGAACCAGTGTATGGGTAGGTGTCAACTCAGGAGCCCATTATTACATACATTCAACTTATGTGTTCAGATAAACATAGAAAACCTTTAGTGTAGACATTTTTCAATGACAACAAAATGTATACCCCGTGTGTAGTTTTTAAAGATCTGACTCACCTTTCATATTTTGAAATTACAAATTAAAATACATTGGTACAAATGATGTTACATCTATGTGGATCAAAAATATAGAATCATTAAAATTTATGTGAAATATTTAGTATGGAAAAATAGTCACAATAAATTAAGTGGAGGAAAATGGTTTTAATGGCGTAAAGTGGCATACAACTTTTTAAAATATTATGGGGCGCCTGGGTGGCGCAGTCGGTTAAGCGTCCGACTTCAGCCAGGTCGCGATCTCGCGGTCCGTGAGTTCGAGCCCCGCGTCAGGCTCTGGGCTGATGGCTCGGAGCCTGGAGCCTGTTTCCGATTCTGTGTCTCTCTCTCTCTCTCTGCCCCTCCCCCGTTCATGCTCTGTCTCTCTCTGTCCCAAAAATAAATAAACGTTGGAAAAAAAAAATTTTTTTTAAATAAGAAAAAATAAAATAAAATAAAATAAAATATTGTATATATACCATAGGAAAGACTTTGCCAGATTTGTTAAAATATGAGTATTGGTTACTTACTGGATGGTACTACAAGAGATTTTTTATCTTCTTTGGACTCTGTATTTTGAAATTTTTTGGAAGGTTCATGTATCACTTTTATATTCAGAAGAATAAAGGAATATAAAATATTTAGTTGGATGCATTGATGCTGAGTATTCTCTTATTCTAGATTCCGTGAAAGGAAAAATTAAAGTTAATGATCAAGGTAAGACCATAAAAGTAGATAAGGAATCCAGCTGACTTGCTTTGGTTATATGATATTGTGAAAATAGAGTGGAAAATGACTGCCGCTAAACACAATTTAGTAAGAAGTGTACTTTGACTTGTCAAACACTTTCAGGTATTTGTGGCCTGATTCTAGTCACTTTATAGTAAAATGTGTATTTGTATTAATCTCCTTAGGTCAAATTTTGCACTTGATCTTAGCCAAAAGGCCGAGAAGCGATCCTTATGTCAAATTTTGAGGGTAGTGGAGACCTGGGGCACATTAGGGAACTGAGGGTGAGGAGGTAGCACCTTATTCAATTAATAGGTGAGAAACCCATCTGTTTTGTCTATGGAATCCTCGTAGCTGTTTGAAGTCTATTCATTGCCATTCTTTCCATATATTTTATGTCTTTTGGATTGCATATATATTTTTGCTGTTTTTCTTTGCTGGACCATTGCAGAATGAAACTGAGATGTTAAGATTATTGATGAAGTAAATCAGTTTTTGGATGTAATTAATTTTAGGTTGGATGATACCTATAACGTTTGGAGTAGGCCCCAAACGTCACTGACTTCTTCAGTTCTCTTTTTGGTGTAGCCCCTTAGCCCTTGTGAATCTTAATTTCTATATTTCAGCTATCTGAACACTACCTGAGTTTCCCTAACTAGTAAATGTTTGCACTTGAATTGTACATGCTGTGAGGCTGAACTTTAGGAGCACATAATTTATTCAGGAATTCAATCTAACTGAGTACCCAGATCAACTTCTCAACCTGCTTCCCTTGTTCTCCGTTCCCACTTTGTGGTGTCGAAGTTATCTTTTCCTGCACTGTGTGGGAAATGAAATATTGCTGTGGTAGTTACAAATCTGGGGAAGTCCTACAAGTCTCAGGACATATCTATTGCATATCAAAGTGATAGATCACTTATCTGTGGACTAAAGATTATAAAATCTATTTCTCCTGATTGTGAACATTAAGTAAGATTGTGTATTAAATATAAGCAACAAAACTACACTGAACTGTAGATGGTGGATGGTTTAGTGGTTCACAGTTTGTGAACTGAAGTCAAATGAGTTCAGTCTGCCTGCTTCTGGAGAAGTCAGTTTTTCAAAACAAAAGTCATTTGGAACTGTGGGTATGAAGGAGGAATGACAGAAATTAAAGTACACTGCAGTTTAGGTTGTAATGACCTGGTTGTCATTACAACTAGACTCAGAAAATAACTCTACTCTTTGATTATTGTGTTAAATATTTTATTTATTTATTTATTTATTTTGCCTCAGGATGTCCAGTATTGGATTTGATCTCAGTTAGTTCTACTGAGATCACATCTCCCAATTATCCTCACATTTATCCCAACATGCTGAACTGCACTTGGATTTTTTATTCCGCATCAGGAAATAAAATGAAGGCAGTGATTAAAGACTTTACAACAGAAGAATCTTGGAACTGTGAGTGGGATTATGTCAGTATTTATGATGGACCAGATCAGCAGTCAAGATTACTTGGTAAACTGATCTTTCTTCAATGGCCTACATTAAGTGGCATTTATATAATGCATATATGTGGAAAACATGACCTACATTTGCCTTAGGAAACATGTAATTTGTTGTCAGTGATTTTTCATGAGATCCTTCATCAGAATCCCAAAGAAGTATTAATTGAGCACAATGGGATGAGCTTGAGACCACTGGACTCCCTGGATCTTTACCTGTAACGCTAGCTCTTCCTGATTTTATCTGATTCCTGTCTCATTTTACCATTAGGGGGTGCTCTGATTCTGTTTTTTTCTCCGGAAGTCCTGTATTTTAAGAGGTTCAATTACTGTACTGCATTTTTAGGTAACTTTTTGAAAATTTGTTTACTCAGGTTTCATCCTCACAGTAAGAGTGGCCCTTTTTAGACACAGGGTAAATATAAAAGGCAAAAAAGTCCAATTAGCTTGAATAATCTTCAGAGGTTTATTGACCACATGGTGTCCATCACACTTGAATGTCAGGCAATGTCCTGCTCTCAGACCGAGTCATAGAAGAAAACTTTTCCAAAGATTTTATAATCCAATACTGTATCACCTTCTTCAGTCTCCAATAAGTTCTCCTCAGGATGCCATTACAATCCACCTATCCCAAAGAGCAAGAGGAAAGTTTTGATACTACCTTTTTCTGGGACCTTGATCTCTAATGTGATATCATTTGATTTATAACACCAGCAAGCTCAGCAATTTGCTTTGAAATTCTAAAGGTACCTAACTTTTTCTTAACAGTAAATTTACTTCCTATCAAAGAATTTCAAGCCACTAATGTGGTGGGGGGCAGGAGGCAGATAAAACATATCAGTTCTCCTTGAGATTAATATAAGGTATCTATAGCATCAGACCTTGTAACCTTAACTCTCACCAATGTCCTACAGCCAAAGACCCCGGATCACACCGTGGGGTATCTCAGAGAGAGTTAGAAAGAACCTAGTATGGGATTTGGGCTTTGGTTAGGTGGTTTTGGAGAGGGTCTAAGGAAGTAGACTTGGCTCAAGATTGGTTGCTGTTAAGAAGTACAGTAATTTTATGACAGGCATGTCAATCATAGGGAGGCCTGACTCGAACAAGGGTAAAACTGCACTTGGCAAAGAAGTGGCAAGCCCTCATTTTAGCCAAGAGAAGTCAATGTTTGGTATTTTGGTGGTTGCACACAACCTTGTGTTTTGTCACACTTTATCATAGATTCAGAGAGTCCTATCTGATGTTGATGTTCTGTGAGAATGTTTATGTCTAACAGCAGAACAACATGGTCTAGTTGTGAGTGCCAAGCCCATGTCTTTTTTTTTTATGTTTATTTTTGAGAGAGAGAGAAAGAGAGAGTGAGCAGGAGTATGAGTGAGGGAGGGTCAGAAAGAGAGGGAGACACAGAATTTGAAGCAGGCTCCAGGCTCTGAGCTGTCAGCACAGAGCCCTACATGGGGCTCAAACCCACAAACCATGAGATCATGACCTGAACCAAAGTCAGACACTTAACCAACTGAGCCACCCAGGTGCCCCCACCAAACCCATTTCTGAATGTCAGGGGCTACTTTTCTCTTTCTTATTCTTTAGTATTTTCAGTCTAGCAGTCCTATTCCTCTTTAAAATTTCTGATAAATAAAAAATTCAGAAATGTCAAATGATTATAAATAAGGCTACTCATATTTTTATTATTAGTTCTATAACTCTCTATAAAAAGTAAGGAAGCCACAATTCGTTTGATAGTTAATACAATTTTATTTAATACAATTTTATATATTTATATAATTTATTTCCACAAAGCATACAATTTATGTAATCATTTTCAAACTAGTGAACATAGAACCCCATTGCCAATCTCCCAGATGAAATGGAACCATATTGTCTTTTCTTTTTTTTTTTTCAACGTTTATTTATTTTTGGGACAGAGAGAGACAGAGGATGAACGGGGGAGGGGCAGAGAGAGAGGGAGACACAGAATCGGAAACAGGCTCCAGGCTCTGAGCCATCAGCCCAGAGCCTGACGCGGGGCTCGAACTCACGGACCGCGAGATCGTGACCTGGCTGAAGTCGGACGCTTAACCGACTGCGCCACCCAGGCGCCCCTGTCTTTTCTTAATAAATCTGTTTACCTAAGTAGAATTCACCAGGTTTTAGTTATTTGTGTAAGTGTAAATGGAGTGGTACGTAGCATCCAAATGGTTTCCATTGCAATGCTTTTATAATATCTTAGTGAAAATATATTATCAAAAGTTTCACCGGTCTTCTTTCATTTACCTACCCCATGAATGTAAGATATCCGTAACTAGTAAATACTACATTAAATGTACAGGTTAAATTCATTCATTACTAAGCATTTCCTAATACGTTAGGCACACTGGAGACACAATGGTGAACAAGTCAGAAATGATCTCTGCCATCTTCTCTTGGAAAGACAGACGATAAATAAGAAGATGATAATTTGAGATAACAATAAACAATAATCAAATAATTATTGATTGTCAGAAGTAATCTGAAGGAGTTAAGTTGCAGAGGAAGGGTACATGTCTTCAGTTCATTTAGGTATCTGTTCACATGTTACCTCATCTAAGGCCTCTATCACATGATGTAAGTAGGCCTCCTCTGTCTTCTTCTTGGCATTTATCAAGACCTAGCAAAGTATTCATTTATTTATAATCTGTCTCCTTCCACCAGAATGAAATGTCCTGAGAGCAGGACTTAGTCTCATATTCATTACTGTATCTCCAGCATCTGGGTAGAGTACTACCCAACATTTAGTAAATATTTGATGAAAAAAAAGTTGGTGAGAAAATGACCTTGAATTTGGGAAAAGCTTGGTAAATTGGGGAACTGTCAGAGGTCAGAGTGATTGGAGACTGAGTGAGGACAGACAGGAATGAGGTGGGCTGAAGGCCTTGCCACTGTGCAGCTCAGGCTATGGTAATGAGTTTGGATTTTGTTCCAATCCAATGGGAGGTCATTAAAGATTTTTGACAAGGGAGTAATTTGAAGAATGCTCCTGCTGCTGGATTGGGAGTGAGTTTTAGAGTGACAGGGTGAATATCTAAAGTTATGAGGCTCTTGTGTTATTCTACATCTGCACTGTCCAGTTCACGTTGTTTTTTTAAATTAGTTAAATAAAGGGTGGTATTAGCCATGTTTAAGTGCTCATTGTTGCATGTAATAGTGGACATCCCTCATTCAGAATGTTCCATCATTGCAGAATGTTCTATTTTATCTGTTTTAGACAATAGATAGATGGTGCCTTATAAGAGGATGGCAACTGTGGAGTGCAAGTGAAGTGGACAGATCTGGAGACAGAACTAATAGGATTTCTGTGTGAATTGCATATGAAATTAAATGTGCAAATCAAGGATTACTCTGGAGTGAGAGGTTAGAGATGGTGGCATTTACAGAGATGGGGAATACTAGAGGAAGAAATAGATTCATGGGGAGATAGCTGTTTGTGCCATGTTACATTCTTAATGGCATAATACATCCTGGTTGAGTTGGCAACGTCCTGGTTGAGTTGGTAGCTAAAGGTAGAACTCTGGAGCTAGAGGAAAAGATTGGGCTAGAGATGAAGATTTGAGACTTACCAGCTCCTTAACAGATTTCCTCAAGTGACTCTTTCTTGGACATCATTGATCTTCTCTACCACTCTCATCAGTTTCAAACATGTTCTAGTATTACCCATCATTTTAAATAAAATTGAACAAGAAATTTCTATATTACCCCATTTCTCTGCTTCTCTTTACAGCAAAATCTCTTTCTTGGAGGCTGTTAGATTTAGAAAGTTTGTGGGATTGATGGCTAGAAGGTCATGGTGAAATCAAACAATTATAGTAGAGAAACACTGATAAGTTGGATAGATAGGAGGTGGTGATTTAGAAAGCAGGATGTTTGCAATAAAAATTTTAGAGATGTCAAATGACAAAATTTCGGTGCAGTGTTAGTAAAGGATTATAAGTAAAGGGAATTCGTTCCCTTGCATTAAATTTGGTGTTGGCACTTAGCAGGCATGCACTAGCTCAGTCTCACAAATCTTCATGGTCAGTGTCTAATATGCCTGGCTGTTGCCCTGCCATTCTGGTTATTAAATAGTAACATTAGTCAAGTGTTTAAGGAACACTGACAAACGGGAACACTGAAACAAACATAGAGAACAATGACCAGGATGCTGAAGGGTGTGGGTGCTTAGAAGTGTTTACCTTGGAGAAGACAGAAGGATCATAAGTCTTCCTTTCAAGTAGTTATGGAATTCTCATAGAGACTCTCAGGCCATATATGAAATTTGTTCTGATTGATGATACCTAATAGTTATTGAATATTTACCATTATTCAGGCGTGGTCCTACGAACTTACAACTGTCTCAATTTTCTTAACCATCCTGCAGAGGTAGGTTAAGTATAAATATAAAGAATATAAAGAAACCGAGTCTCAAAATGATTAAGTAACTTGTTTCCAGTGGCATAACTAATAAGTAGAGACAATGGGATTCAAAACCCAGCACTCTGATTCAAACACTTATATTCTTGGGTACTACACGAACCAGGAAGAAACTGTTACATTGATGTTTTTTGATCCAACGTGAGGAAGAACAGTCTAGCAATTAGAAGCGTTCAAAAAGAGAAAATGCTCGTAAGTTCTACATCATATCTTCCAGGTGAGTAATCACATGTTCAGGGTTATTTTAGCAAGGACTCACAGTCAGATGAAAGATTGAACTAAATAGTCTCCAAGATTACATATTGACACTATTCCCTTTTCATCCAGGCACCCATTTTAAAACTACACATTTTAGGGGCGCCTGGGTGGCTTGGTCAGTTAAGCATCCAACTTCGGCTCAGGTCATGATCTCACGGTCCGTGGGTTTGAGCCCCGCGTCGGGCTCTGTGCTGACAGCTCGGAGCCTGGAGCCTGTTTCAGATTCTGTGTCTCCCTCTCTCTCTGCCCCTCCCCTGTTCATGCTCTGTCTCTCTCTGTCTCAAAAATAAATAAACATTAAAAAAAAACTACACCTTTTATAAATGTGTTATATTTCTAAGTTATGAATCAGAATACTGTATTTGACAGAATCAAGGATAGAGCCATATCCACACCATTAAGACCTTCCCTGCAGGTTAACGTTGTATGGTTATTTAATCTATTTAATCAACTGTGAAACTTCCTAGCCATATAATTATCTACTTACATTTTTTATCTGTTCACAAGGATATCATAAGATGCTATATTAAGTGCTTCACTGCAATCAAGATTCATTAAGTTTATCTCCTTCCCCTTAGCCATCGTCTAATTAGCTCTTTCAAAAAAAAAATGAAATTAGGTTACTTGAATGTGGCATGTTAAGAATCCCATGCTGGCTTCTCATGACCATGGATTCCTTCTCCACATGTTCAGCAACCATCTGTCTAATGATTTGCTGAAAGATTTTGGTGAGGTTTATTTTTATTTAAAAGCACTTATAATACTTTGCAAATACCAACTCATACAATCCCATTTGAATATAATTTTTATCTCTATTATACAGATGGAAAAATTGAGGCAGAGAGGTTAAATAAATTGCCCAGTGCCACATGGTTAGGAAATAGCAGAGCTAGTCTAAACCAGTTTGGTTATAGTATCTGTACTTCTAAGCATTAAGCTACACGATTTCACTGACGTATGACTTTGGAAATCCTATATTTTGTTTTCTCTCTCTTCTCCCCAACTGCCCTCACCTCCAAATCTTTTTTTTTAATCAGTAGTATTTTCCCATTTACATTATTTTAAAACTTCTGGAGTGTTTGTTGACATAGGGTATCTCAAAAGTTCCCCATCAAATCCAGTTCATGAGACGGATTCTTTGAAGATAAGAATGATGTGGAGGTTAACTATCCCCTATTCCCTATCTTTCTTTCTCAGATTTGTGAGACAACATTATCTTTAAAAAGGTGCATCAATAGTGTATCACTGTTTTATCTTGAGAGAACTTAAGTTATAGCATGTACAGCTAAATTACAATAGATGTCCTATCACTGTCAGGACCACCTTTGCAACAACTTTTGAATTTCTGAATTAAGAAAGGATCATTATTAGTCTGCGTTTGGGCAGCCTGTGTGTCTCAGCCAGTTTGGGCTGCTATGACAAAAATACTGTAAACTGAATGGCTTAAACTACAAGCATTTATTTTTCACAGTTCTGGAGGCTTGGAAGTCTAAGATTTGGTGTCTAGTAAGAACTTACTTCCCAATCCATAGCTGTCTTTTTGCTCTGTCCTCACATGGCAAAAAAAAAAAAAAAAAAAAAAGAGAGATTCTCTGGGTCTCCATTCTAAGGGTACTAGTTCCATTCATGAAGGCTCCAGACTCATGACATAACCACTTCCCGAAAACCTTACCTCCCCAACACCATCACATTTGGGATTAGGATTTCAACCTACGAGTTTGCGAGGGGGACACAAACATTCAGTCCAGAATGTTGTCTGCTATTACTTTTGTTTCTCTGTCCATTTACCTTCACCAGCAAGTCTCTTTCTCATTCTTATGATCACAGATTACCATAGAATTTTATATCATTTTCATATTAAATGCTAGCCCAGTCTTTTGCCTTTGATCTTTTCAAATCTATACCCTTCCTTTGCTGCAGTCAAATCATGAATTCCATCCCACAAATCTTGTTCTCACATTATCGATAATCATTCCTTTACCAATATTAACAGTACAGAATTTAACGTCTTCTTTTTGCCCTCTTTTACCTATGTTACTGCCCAGAAGAACTATTTTAATTATTGAATATATCTCATATTGTAGCACATCTATGTGGCTCCAAGAAAGAATTTGTCTTAATATCCAGTGGTGCTTACCTGACTATCAACTTTAAGACTGATCAGTCCGTGGGAGAAAGAGGTTTTAAACTCATTTTGGAAGACACAGTTCAGAAGCATTCACAAAAAAGTAATATGGGGACCCAATTGCCTATTAATGGTAAGTAATGATTTTAAAATACTAAAACAGGAACCATATATATCAAAGTAGAACCTGTGGAACACTGCTTATAGGTTCCCTGGTAGTCACCTTCTCTGATACTCAAAACAGCATAGTGTCATTTCAAACCATTTCTTAAAGCACAAGACCTTGGTAGTTTATATAGATCATGTGAGGAAATAGTTAATTGGGGTGTGTGCAGGTGTGTGTGTGTGTGTGTGTGTGTGTGTGTGTGTGTGTGTGTGATTAAGAAATAATGATAAACATAAAAGGCAGTTGCTATTTTAAAAATCCAGTGGTGGGGGGGGGTGGGGGGGCGGGCACCTACGTGGCTCAGTACATTAAGCGTCAGACTCTTGATTTGGGCTCAGGTCATGATCTCATGGTTCCTGAGATGGAGCCCTGTGTTGGGCTCTGTGCTGACAGTGTGGAGCCTTGCTTGGGGAGATATTCTCTCTGTCTGTCTGTCTGTCTGTCTGTCTCTGCCCTCCCCTGCTCATGTTGTTTCTTGCTGTCTCGAAAAATGAATGAATGAATGAACGAATGGATTTCTGGTGTAAACAAAGAAATCTCAAGTAAAGAATTTAACGGGTTTTTTTTTATTTATTTTTGAGACAGAGAGAGACAGAGCATGAACGGGGGAGGATCAGAGAGAGAGGGAGACACAGAATCTGAAACAGGCTCCAGGCCCTGAGCTGTCAGCACAGAGCCCGATGAGGGGCTCGAACTCATGGACCGCGAGATCATGACCTGAGCCGAAGTCGGCCGCCCAACCGACTGAGCCACCCAGGCGCCCTTCTCAAGTACAGAATTTAACAAATGAGCATATCTTACAATTCCCGAATTATAGGCCATGAAAATTTTCTTCATATTTCAGAATATACTTGAAAAATCTCTTGTTTTTAATTTCCTGGTGGATTTTTTTTAAATCTGAGAATGAAGTCAACACATTGCTAGAAATTTCCCTTATGCTTTTCCTTTATATATAAGTCACACTTGGAATACGTTTAGTATAAAGTCTTGATATGTCTAGATGTGTTATACTGCGATAACATAAATAATGCCAAAGAAAGAACAATGTCCAGCAATTTCATGATTAAGCATAATATTTTTAAAATCAATTTGATTTGTCTATATTAATATTTTAGTTGACTTTATTGATTTTTTGCTCATTTTGTGAACAATGAAAGAAAAGAGGAATCTACTCTCTTGCTAAGAATCCTGGTTTTTGACCTACAAAAGAAATAAACACCTCCATTCTGAGATTTTAATAGATTTTAATAAACACCTCTGTCTAATGTTTTGTTGTTATTTTTCTCAGAGGTAACAGTAGAAACCAGTCCTGGAAAACAGCCAACCCCAGACACCTGTGGAATTCCTGGTGTTGACCCATTTCTAATGCAAGGGTCTAAGAGAAACACAAATGTGCTGCCAACTAGGCTGGGGGAGCCCAGGGTGGTTGGTGGCCGTGCAGCACCTGCAAAGTCGTGGCCCTGGCTGGTCAGTCTGCAGCACCAAGGACAACATTTCTGCGGAGGTGCTCTGATCGCCAAGCAGTGGGTCCTGACCGCAGCGCACTGTAACTTTAGGTGTGTGCCTGGGTGGGGCAGGGGGCACTGGAGCCGTGTGAGGGCCCACGGTGGGCATCCTCCTGCTCTCCTTGCATCCCAGGAAACAGTAAGCTCCCAAGGATACAGTCCCCATCATGCAAACGAATGAGCACACTAGGTCAATGACACCTCATGCTTCACTAATGCATTTACTACCAAGAGCTGTTAATTACAGAAGGTGCTTCCTGCCTCTAAGTGTAGTTTATTTAAAAAGTAACAACAGTGCCCCCTCTTTCCTCATCTATAAAGTGGACATCATATCTTAACATTTTTGTATTGGTTTCTTAGCACTGTGCCTAGAGCACAGGCATTGCTCAAATGTGAATCCCTTTCCTTCTTGTTCTGATGACTGATCATCACACCCACTCTCAAAATAAATACCTACTTTTAAAGAATTTTAACGAATGTCCCCTAAAAGAAACATTTTTAAACATTTTAGCTGAATCTTGGTCTCCATGTGATGTGGAGGTATCTGAAAACTCCTCCCTCAAAGAAGTGTTAGATTGATGTTTTTAATACTGTTCTTCCAGAAGTGGTGATATGGTTGACAGTGCTGCACAATGGACAGTTAAATGAGTAGATCTAGTGTTTCAGTGTCTCAAAGATAGGCTTTATAAAAGTACCTGCTCAAATAACTTGGTGAGTAGGAACCTTCAACGAATCAAAAACTCATTTTCTTTACCATTCCCCCACTCCTTTGATAGAGAGAAATCACAAGAAATTCTCCTTGTTAATGCAGTTTTAAGACTTTCATGTGCACAGAATTATCTGGGGAGTTTACTATAAATGGAATCTTAGAATCTTAATTCTGAATTTTGATTTGATGAGTTATGTCTGGGATTCTGCATTTTTAATGCTCATGCCAGATTTAATGCCTGTAGTTCTTAGACATTTCTTTGAGAAACATTGTATCAGGGAGAAGAGTAACTATAACTTACAGAATAGGTGTCAGTGACCATTATATATGGATATCATATAATGTGGAATATTATGATCATAATAATACATGGAATCATTGCCCTGAGTCATCATAAATCTTGTCAAGCAATACTAAATCAATTTTTTTTTGTTTGATGTTATGAAGGCCAGAAAGTAGATACTTTTTCTCAGGGATGAATTAATAAGAACCCCCATTTTCTAAGAATTCAAAATGACAAAGATTTTAACATAGATTAGAAATGTTACACAGTATATTTTTAGTAATTTTGAAAAATTATAACCTCATTAAAAGTGGTATCTATTTCCCCACTCCTTTTTCTTATGACAAGTACCATCACAGATGGCCTAGTAATAGGAAGAAGTTCCCTGTCAAACATAGGAAACGGTGATTTGCTACCAGTAAAAGCCGTGTACACTCACCCTGGCTTCACCCAGTTCCCTCCTACTGATGATCTGTCTTTGCTGCGTCTGGAGAACCCTGTTGAACTAGGTCAGTATGGATCATTTTTCTTTAGATTTTGAGCCTTTGCCATACAGTTTTTATCTTCCATCTTGCTTAGAAGTGCTATACGTACTTTTGAGGGCCAATAATTATTTCAAAACTTATATTCTAAGCTACTCTCCCTAAAATCTGAAGCATGTGCCTAAACAGTTTACTTTTGTATGGTTTTCAAATTTTTTTTAAAACGTTGATTACTTTTGAGAGAGAGCGCAAGCAGGGAAGGGGCAGAGAGAGAAGAAGACACAGGATCCGAAGCAGCTCCAGGCTCCAGGCTGTCAGCACAGAGCCCGATGCGGGGCTCAAACTCACTACAAGATCATGACCTGAGATGTAGCCGGCCGCCCAACCAACTGAGCCACCCAGGCGCCCCTGCTTTTGTATGTTTTTACCTAATGGAAGTTGAGAGACAATTTCAAAGAAATATGTTTTTAACATGTCCTCTTTATTCTGAGACTCACTTTTAGGTAAGGTTTACCCAAATACTTAAAACAGGAGTCTGAACCATCAGATATGCAATTTTCTGTCCCTTTTATGACTTGGTAAAATCTTGTTATTTTTTTTAATGTTTATTTAAGCCAAGGCTGATGTGAACGTGTTGGGAGGAATGGTTCATCTTGGCTCTGTCATACAGCAGCCATGTGATCTTGGGCAGGTTATGTAACTTCTCTGAGCCTCAGCTTGATCATTTGTAGAAAGGGAGGAACAGTCACCCTCCTACCAACTTAACACGGGTCTACATTCAATGAGAAAGTAAATTGGGGAGGGGGGGCAAGCGGAGAGTCACCACTTTCACACCCATGCCTTTCCGTGGATTCCTGGGGCTCTGGGACAGTTTTTCTTCTCTCTTCCAACTCTCTCCTGTGTTTCTGCATTCTTCAGCTGTTCCCCTGCCGATAGACTCACTTTCTTCTTTAATGTCTTTTCAACATATTCATCCTGCAAAACCTCTGTCATGGTTCAGCCCACCATTTGCTTTCAGTGCTTTTGTAACTGAGTCAGTGAGAGAGCATCTAGAACAGTGCTGCTTACTCTTGGCTATGCATTATAATCTCTTGGGTTGCTTATAAAGAACTGTAGGCCAGGAGACCTGGCATCAGTATTTTTGTTGTTGTTGTTCTTATTTTGCTTATTAAATGTTTAAAAATTTTTTTTAATGTTTTTATTTTTGAGAGAGACAGAGTGCTAGAGGGGGAGGGGCAGAGACCGGGAGACACAGAATCCGAAGCAGGCTCCAGGCTCTGAGCTGTCAGCACAGAGTCAAGCGAGGGGCTCAAACTCACCAGCCGTGAGATCATGACCTGAGCCATCCAGGCACCCCTAATGAGTTTTTATGTTGAGACAATTAATTATAGATTCACATGCAGTTATAGGAAATAGACACACCAATGTTCTTTCTACCCTGCTTTCACCAATGGAAACATCTTGCAGGGTATTGACTTTGATACAGAACATTTCTACCACCACAAGTGATACTGTTGCCTTTTTATAGCAATACTCACTTCCTCCTCCCCACCAGACCTCTGGAAACCACTAATCTGTTCTGTTTCTATAGTTTTGTCATTTCAAGAATGTTATATAAATGCGATTATGCAGAATGTAAACCTTCGGGATTAGTTTTTTTCACTCTGTGTAATGCCCTGGAGATTTATTCATATTGGTCCATGTATCAATAGTTCATTCTTTTTAATTGATGAGTACTTTTCCAAGATATGGATTCATCAAAGTTTCACCATTCATCTGTTGAAGAACACCTTTTTTCCAGCTTTTAGATATTACAGATAAATCTTCTGTGAGCATTTGTGTATAGGTTTTGTGTAAAGAAAATTGAGCAGGAATTTTCATTTCTGTGGGATAAATGCCCATGAGTGCCATCGCTGGGTCATATGGTAGTTGGGTTTCAGTTTTATACAAAACTGCCAGACTATTTTCTAGAGTCGTAGAACCATTGTATGTCCCACCAGAGATGTAGGAGTGATCTGGTTTCTTAGCATCCTTGTGAGCGTTTGCTGTTGTCACTATTTTTTAAAAGCATTCCAATAGGTATATAGTGATATCTTACTATAACTTTAATTTGTATCTCCTTAAGAGCTAATGATACTGAACATCTCTCCATGTGCCTATTTTTGCCTTTTTTTTTTTTTTTTAAAGCACTTCAGTGAAATGTCTCTTCATAGCTTTGGTCAATTTTTTTTTTTTTTTTTTTTAAGAGAGAGAGAGGGTACCTATATGTGGCGGGGGAGGGGCAGAGGGAGAGAGACAGAGAGACAGAGAGAGAGAGAGAGAGAATCTTAACATGAGGTTCGATCCCATGACCCTGGGATCATGACCTGAGTTGAAATCAAGACACCCAACTGACTGAGCCACTCAGACACCCAACTGACTGAGCCACTCAGGTGCCCTAGCTTTTGTCAGTTTTCTAATTGGATTGTTTTGCATATTGTAGAGTTTAAGAATTCTCTATATATTCTAAATACTACTGCTTTGTCGGGTAGATGGTTAGCAAATGTTTTCTTCCAGTCTGTAGCTTGTCTCCCAGTCTGTAGACCCTGTTAACAGGGTCTTTCACAAGCATAGATTTTAATTTTGTTAAAGTCCACTTTCTTCATTTTCCTTTTATGGATTTTGCTTCCAGTGTCAAGCCAAAGAACTCCTTGCCTAGCCCCAGATGCTGAACATTTTTTCTTATGTCTCTAAAAATTTTTGTATTTTACATTTAACGTCACCATCCATTTTTAGTTAATTTTTATATAAGGTTTAAGGTTTTGGTCAAGGTTCTTTTTCCTCCCCCAGGATGTCCAATTGTGGCAGCAACATCTGTTGAAGAGGCTGTTTTTCCTCCAATCAGTTGCTTTTGTGCCTTTGTGAAAAATCAGCTGAGCATGTTTGTATGGGTCTATTTCTGAGATCTCTATTCTGTCAGTCTATGTCTCTCCCCTTCTCCAGTACTACACTGCCCTGGTTACTGTAGCTGTAGAGTAGGGTTTATATTAAAAAGCGATTGCTCTTAATTTATTCTCTTTCAAGACTGTTTTAGCAATTCGAAGCCCTGTACTTTTCCATGTAGATTTTAAAATAAGCTTATCTCTGTCTAAGACACTTGCTGTGATTTTGGTAGGAATTACATTAAGTCTATATAGATCACTTTGGGGAGAACTGACATCTTTACTATGATGAGTCAATTCATGAACACAGTGTATTTCTCCTCTTATTTAGGTCTTCTTTGATTTCTTTCAATAGAATATTGCCATTTTCAGTGCACAGATCCAGTATATGTTTTGCTAAGTATATGCATATCTAAGCATTGCATTTTCTAAACAGTGATTATAAATGTATTGTTTTTATTTTTAATTTTTAAAAATTTTTTAATGTTTATTTTGTTTTTGAGAGAGAGACAGAGCATGAGCAGGGGAGGGGCAGAGAAAGGGAGACACAGAATCTGAAGCAGGCTCCAGGATCTAAAGCTGTCAGCACAGAGCCTGACATGAGGCTCGAA
Source organism: Herpailurus yagouaroundi (assembly GCF_014898765.1). NCBI lineage: Eukaryota > Metazoa > Chordata > Mammalia > Carnivora > Felidae > Herpailurus > Herpailurus yagouaroundi. The sequence goes on from NW_024412407.1 coordinate 19,416,492, forward strand.
CTCTCAGACCAAGAGATCATGACCTGAAGTGAAGTCCAACACTAACCCGACTGAGCCACCCAGTTGCCCCAATAGTATTGTTTTTAATTTTAAATTCTACATTAAATGTGATTGACTTATGTATGTTGATCTTGTATCCTGGATTTTGCTGAATCTAGATCAGTATCTTATAAACTTCTCCTGGAAATTTCCATGTGCAGCCAAAGTTGAGAACCAGTGCTCTAGAAAAGACCATTGGTGAAATTCGGTGACCTTGAAAATTTCCCCCTTATTTTGTTCTCCAAGGATCTTGACTTCCACTCAACACCACCTGGTGTCAACATCAACATGAAACTTTGTGCTCCTCTGCCCCTTAAGTATTTGGTTAGCTTATTTAATCTGTACCCATTCATTTCTGTTCATCGGTAAGAGTGAGAAATCTCCTTTCTCCCATTAGAAACAATACAATTTCTACCTATGATTTTCATCCTCACCACCTCACCATGGCCATCATGTGACCATTTATGGCCTATTTCTTTCTTGTGTTTTTATACAACTCTATATGTACTTAAAAAAATTGTAATAGGGGCGCCTGGGTGGCGCAGTCGGTTAAGCGTCCGACTTCAGCCAGGTCACGATCTCGCAGTCCGTGAGTTCGAGCCCCGCGTCAGGCTCTGGGCTGATGGCTCAGAGCCTGGAGCCTGTTTCCGATTCTGTGTCTCCCTCTCTCTCTGCCCCTCCCCCGTTCATGCTCTGTCTCTCTCTGTCCCAAAAATAAATAAACGTTGAAAAAAAAATTAAAAAAAAAATTGTAATATACGTATTATAAGAATTTTATCCTGGTTTTTCACTTATTATCAGTGTTGCTTCATATTATTAAAATTTCTTTTAAAATGTAATTTTAATGTCTACATAGTAGACTTTTCACAATTCTTATAAATAGTTTGTTTCTTTTTTTTAAATTTAATGCTGCATTGACTATTCTTATGTATGTGTTTTTCTAGTTCTAGGATTGCCTTAAGATAAATTTCCCAGAAGTAGAATTGCTAGATTTAGGGCATAACTATTTTCAAGATTGCTGACATAGGAATACTTAAGTATAAGTCGATACATCCTCTTTTTTTTGGTCCAAAAATGAGGCAATTTCGCAATATCTGTTAATTTCTAAAGTGTGTGCCTCCTGGTCCAGCAGTTCTGTTTTCCACAAATACTGACACTAATGCACAGACTGATAATCTAGGACACTTGGTGCAGTTTTTCAGGGGAAAAAAAATTAGTCTACATGTTTGCCAAGGGGATTTAATAAACTGTAGTACATTCACTATTTGATACTGTGTACTACTAAAAATATATTATAGGTCTATATGCAATGATATAGATGATTTGACCATAATCTGGTAAATGAAGAAAATCAGAATAAGAAAAAATGGCTGATTAAAAAATATGTTGGTAGAGGGAATATATTTTAGCTCAAGGAAATGTCAGGAATCAATATGATTGAGCAATGATTATAAGTATATCTATGAAAGTAGCATAACGTAAGATTTGGAATCAGTTGGCATGTGTATAGAGAGAAAAGTAAGAAAAAAAAACAAGTTACAGAGCTTTATGTGATTTTACTAAGAGACAGCAGTAAAAATAAAGAACCACTGAAATAAATGGTCTAGGACAGCAGATATGTTGAAACATTTAAGTGTGTAAAAGTCTGGATAAAATTGAAGTCAAACAGCATGGGAGAGCAAACACAGGGACAAATTCAGAGAGAGAGAGAGAGACTATGTGTGTGTACACACATATACACACAAACCCACAATATTTATGAATTTTGTAATGATATATACAAATACATACAAATGTATTTCATATATATACCAATTTTGGTGATAAGAAAAAATGTGAATGTTTAAACATATATCAATCTATTTTATTTTATTTTTTATTTTTTTTTCAACGTTTTTTATTTATTTTTGGGACAGAGAGAGACAGAGCATGAACGGGGGAGGGGCAAAGAGAGAGGGAGACACAGAATTGAAAACAGGCTCCAGGCTCCGAGCCATCAGCCCAGAGCCCCACGCGGGGCTCGAACTCACGGACCGCGAGATCATGACCTGGCTGAAGTCGGACGCTTAACCGACTGCGCCACCCAGGCGCCCCTCAATCTATTTTATAATATACCTATGAAGATAGACACAAAGATACTTACTAGCTATAAAAATACTTTAAAAGTTTAAATTGCTACAAATGTGGTTTTTCTCCATCCTTCATGTAATACCACTGAAGAGAAAAGATAATTACATTGTTCTGCACTGTCATCTCATATTCAACAAGGTGATGTCCTGAAGGCATGTAAACAAAAAGGCAGATGCATTTTTTAAAATGGTTAGTGGATAAGAAACCATGCGGGGCATGCCTCTATGCGGGGCATGTGTTTCTGTTGTCCTAGGAAAATATGGTAATACCTGGAATAAAGTGGTAACATGTAAATTGAGGTGATCCCTTCTGAGTAATTAATAGATGGAATCTTCTGGAAGTCTTATTTATTAAATTACAGGGTTAAAATGGGTACTGTCAGATCAAAATGGTTACTTTCAGAGCTATCATTGAAGAGCAAACAGTACAGATAATATCAATCCCATGGACTAAATGATATTTGCCTTTTTCTCATTCTAGGAGAGTTTGTATCTCTAATCTGTTTGCCAGGGAAATATGATAAAATAAATTTACTTTCCAAATGTATGACTGCTGGATGGGGAGTAACTGAACCATATCGTGAGTATACTCACTGCCTCTTCCAAGATTAGAATCCAAACAAATATTTGTAGAGTAATATATTGTTTACTTATTTTTAATTATTCTGTATTTTTAATAGGAATGATAGTAGAAAAAGTCTTTTCCACAATGGATCTAAAAGTGACTACTTGGGTTTTACGACATCATATTCGTTAGTATTAGTTCACTGATACTTGTAAAAACTTGTGTTAGAAAACATCTAGTGATTTTAGTACCTAGTAAATATTTGTGTGTCTCATTTACATGTAATTTTCCCCCAGCTGCACTGTAAGCACACATACTTGCTTTCACAACAGTATAGGGGCCGCTACTGTGAAAACCTCTGCTTAAAGACATGAGCCTATTTCCAAAGATGTGATGCATTTTTCTGAAATCATAGGCTGGTATGAATGGTAAGTGGTGGAAAGATGATGTGAAAATAGTCTACATATAGGTCAAACTCATGACTCTGATCTCACATCCTCCATATTCTACAGCTAAGTTAACAAGTTAACAAATATCCAGTAAAATAAAGAATAAGTCAGAATGCAGTTTCAGTTGAAACCTCCAGTGTCGGGGCGCCTGGGTGGCGCAGTTGGTTAAGCGTCCGACCTCAGCCAGGTCACGATCTCGCGGTCTGTAAGTTCAAGCCCCGCGTCAGGCTCTGGGCTGATGGCTCAGAGCCTGGAGCCTGTTTCCGATTCTGTGTCTCCCTCTCTCTCTGCCCCTCCCCCGTTCATGCTCTGTCTCTCTCTGTCCCAAAAATAAAAATAAAAAACGTTGGAAAAAAAAAAAAAAGAAAAAGAAACCTCCAGTGTCAACACTGAAACGTGAAGTCAAGTCAAAAGAATAAGAACACCATGAAACCAATGGAATATAGACTAAATGTGTAAAAACTGAAACGTGTTGTTTGCTTTATCAGCAACTGATTTGGGTATAAACTTCCTTTGTCCTTCTGTATAGTGATGTCATTTTTCTATTTTCTTGGGACTGTACAAAAGATAAAAGAACCACATGAAGTGGGCCCCTTCCCTTCCCTTCCCTTCCCTTCCCTTCCCTTCCCTTCCCTTCC
>NW_024412407.1:19420321-19438925 GCF_014898765.1 Herpailurus yagouaroundi
CCTTCCCTTCCCTTCCCTTCCCTTCCCTTCCCTTCCCTTCCCTTCCCATGGTTCCTGTTGTATAAGTGACCTGGAGTAATAATATGTTTTTTACAAATCACTTAACAGCGTCATTACGGTGCGCAGAGGGGAGAATTGGGTGGGACTTAACCCTTGGATGTATATGGACTATTTTTGCCCCACGTATTTTGTCCCATATGTTTATGTCCCAAATGTTTTGTCCATAAACATTTTTGTGTTTTTATTCCTTTCCTACTAGAAGACGAATTTTCTAAAACAATGCAGCAGGCAGCTGTACCACTGATCAGTAGTACATCTTGTCGAAGTTACTGGGGACTGGATATTAAAAACACCAATATATGTGGAGGGGCTGCAGGATCATCCTCATGCATGGTAATTCAAGGATGGTGCTGATGAGTGCAGTTTTCTTCTCAGTGTGTCTCATGAATGGGTGTTTGCTGACCACAAAGAGGTATACGTGCATGGCAGTTGTAAAATGAAAAGTGAGAAGGGGAAGTACATTGCTAAGCTGATGTACTGTCATTGCTAATTTGAAACTCGAAGTGAATGCAATTCTCAAAAGGAATTGCTCGTTCATTTGCTTGGGTGACTGTGTGAAATTGATGATGTTCTACTGTTTTTGACCTATAAAAATAATTTATTATGTCTCAACTTCACAGCTGAATTAGACTGCTCAGAGCATCTGCTTCTAGTAGCATTGAAAATATAAAGATATTTTAATGTAACTCAAAGCCATAATTTCGTGATTTATATTAAGTAGATGCTTGAAACTTTCTGCAAGACACAGTCTGTTGTCAGCATTAAATGACTTTGTGTTTAATGTACCTTGTAGCCTCCTTTTGAGAATAGAGGTTTCAGTCTGATTCAGAGATCTGTAATATCCACCAACCGCCTATTTGCCTCTGCTGTCGTGAGCAGAAATGAGAGGTGGCAGAATGACTTACGCACTGTCTGATCACCTCTGCGGTGGAGGTGAGCATCCATTATGAATTGTGCAGGCAGAAGAACTTCTCTTTTTGCCGGTTGCAGGGAGATTCGGGAGGCCCTCTGCAGTGTGTGCAGGACGGACAATACAAGCTCATCGGTATCGTGAGCTGGGGCAGCAGTAACTGCCAGCCCACTGCACCAACAGTCTTTGCCAGAATTTCTGCCTACAGGGACTGGATCACATCTGTCACTGGAGGAGAAGTGTGATCATTAAAGAGTAGCATGGTGGAACTCTGTTCGTAAATGGGAAAGGAGGTACCTAACAGCATCTCTGAAAAATAAGTCTCCGATCAGTGTTAAAAGACCCAGTGACCCTTCCTCCAACCCTTGTCACAGAGGAGCTTGGATTTGGTGTGTACATGCGTTTAATATTAAACATTGAACACAGAAAGATAATGTTGATTCATGCCTCCTGGGAATTTAAAATCTGAAATGTCATTAAATTCGTATTTAGTATGCCATGTATATGTCATTATTTGAATACAATCATATACACTTGTACTATTTTTCTAGTTTGGTAAAAATTAGAATATACAAGCAAATGTTATTCAGTCCATATAATTCTTAATTTCCCTCACACACAACAGTGCACTGAGCACAGTGAGATAGGAACGATCCCTCTAAGTTTCAGAATTTCAATGAACAGTGGACATTTAAGGAATTACTTATCAGGCTTATCCCTTGATTTTTAAATTTTTTAGATAAAATCTTAGGATATTTCAATTGTTTACAAAGCAGTTCATCTGAACCTCAGTTAACCAATATGCTCATCTTTCTAAGTTGTAGCTAAGAATAAGGGAGAAGGAACTAAGGGAGGTCCCTGAGCCAGAAGACTCAATGAAATCCACCACAGAAATATGTAATATAGAATGAGAGCCTGTAGCAACTTTTTTTTTCTTATTTTATATATTTCCACCCAAAATGTATCATTTGGTTTCCAAGATTATAGCATTCAGAAACAGAGTATAGTTCAACTTTAGGGAAGCATATATATAACCCCATGAAAGAGCAACTCATAAGGAGATAGGCAATATATTTTCTCATTCTCTCTCTGATCTTTTTTTCCCTTTCTGTCATTTCTTTGTCCTCAGCCCACACACTCTTTCAATCCTTGCTCTCTTTTGCAAATGCTACAAAGGGAAAGTATTATAAATATCCTAGTATTTGGTAAAAACTTCTTCCATGAACATTGTTCTAAACTGCCTGCGTTGATTTCAATTATGCTTTTTGACAGGGTCTCTGAGTAAAATGGATGATGAGATTTGGAATGGGGATTCTCTAGTTCTTCTGTTAATCTATTTTGTATGATTTTTACTTTGTCTCTTGTTGAATTTCTCTCTTTTTTTTACCAGATTACATTAAAAGGGATTAAAGATGGGCTGTATTAAAGTGTCAGTCCTGGGGCACCTGGGTGGTTCAGTCGGTTAAGCATCTGACTTTGGCTCAGGTCATGATCTTGCAGCTTGTGACTTCGAGCTCTGTGTCAGGCTCTGTGTTGACAGCTCAGAGCCTGCACCGTGCTTTGCATTCTGTGACTCCCCCTCTCTCTCTGCTCATTCCCTGCTCGGTCTCTCTCAAGAAATAAATAAATGTTAAAAAAAAATTTAAAGTGTCCTGTCTAAAGCCTTTTTTGCTTCACAGTGAGATTTGCTAGTGGTTAATTTTGGTGCTGGCACAATCTCCATTGTGACCTCCAGGGACAGTGACCTGGTGGTGGTGATACTTCAGGGCTCTGTCAGCAAAGGATATGGGATTAGCATTCTGTGTACCACCTCGGGAAGCTGCCTGATTTTCCTACAAGGGTCAGAAGCTATTTGGTGCTCTCTTTTCAGCCTCAGTTGGCAATAATTTTTAAATTCTTCCATATTTAATCTTTTCTGTATTGAAGAGGCCTCTTAGACTGTTGTACTTGCCCTGCCTCTGGCTGAAAGCCAATTCAATTGAGGAAGGGCATACACTTTCTTACTTTGACCTTCTTTGCAAGAACTCTCCTGTTTACATTGCAAGGTCAAGCTATATGTGTGCCAGATTGCAATCAACACTATGTAAATTGATACAGTAGGTGTATAGCCAAATTTAAAGAAATTAGAAACCTAATCACCTAATTTTCCATGTATGTATTTAAAAATATCATTTTTGAGCCCCTACTATGTGGCAAATAGAGGCAACCAGAAAGAAGTTTCCCTCATCTTTAGACTCTCATTACAATGGAGAAGAATGATACACAAAGATAGTTACCATTCAACATGGCAGCCTGAGAGAGAACAACCGATACTTTCTGCAGGAATGGGTGATGGTTTTGCAGAAGCAATATTTGAGCTCAAGTATTAGTTGGTTTTGTTTTGTTTTAAAGTGATACATGCCAAACACTTACGTTAAAGAAATCTGTATCAAACTATTTTCCTATTGACAACTCTACATACTCTGAATTTCTTCTGTCATTTATGTTTTTGGAAAATGTGTTCATTCTTTTTATTTTATTTTGAGAGGGAGAGAGTGTGCAAAAGAATGGGGGAAGGGCAGAGAGCGAGAGAGAGAAATATCAGTGCCGAGCCTGACGTGGGCTTAATCTCACAAACCGTGAGATCACGACCTGAGCCGAGATCAAGAGCTGGACGCTCAACTGACTGAGCCACCCAGCTGCCCCAAATGTGTTCATTCATAAGCCAGAAATTGCATGACTTCATTTCTTCTCACCACCCCCACATTGTTTCTTTCATATGATTTTCAGCAATCTAGTTCCAGTGTTCATGCATGTTGTCAGTTCAAGAGTCAACAATGTTATGTCTAACAAGTATCTAATTCTCACCAAAGAGCAATAGTGTTTGGCACTGGTCTTGATTTCATCTTGGTCTTTGCTGTATTGTCACAAGATTATCACTCTCATTCTTCTTTTCCCTACAGATATTTATAAACTAAGAATAAATTATCAAATTGTCAAATAATGGCAACACAAACAATTGTTGGGAGCAAAACATCTAAAATCTCTTAAAAAGAGGCAGAATAGGGGCCCCTGGGTGGCTAAGTCAGTGGAGCATCCAACTCTTGATTTTGGCTCAGGTTATGATCTCTCATGGTTTGTGAGTTCGAGCCCTACATGGGGCTCTGCGCTGATGGCATGGAGCCTTCTTGGGATTCATTCTCTCTCTGTCTCTCTTTCTCTCTCTGTCTCTCTTTCTCTCTCTCTCTCTCTCGCTCTCAAAATAAACTTAAAAAAAAAGAGGGGTACCTGGTGGCTCAGTAGGTTAAGCAACTGACTTCAGCTCAGGTCATGATTTCATGGTTCATGGATTTGAACCCCACACTGGTCTCTGCACTCACAGCACAGAGCCTGCTTCAGATCCTCTGTTTCCCTCTCTTTCTCTGCAGTTCCCCTGCTTGTGCACTCAATCTCTCTCTCTCTCTCTCAAAAATAAACATTAAAAAAAAAAAACTAAGAAAAAGGCAGAATATAGTGGGAGAATTTTAACAGGTTAAAAGCTATAGTCATTAAGACAGTGATTATAATATTGCTGCAGAGATTGACCAATGGAACAGAATACAAAAGCAAGGAACAATGCCTTTCTGCATTCTCCAAAATTGGCAAACAGTTGCATAGTATGACAATATAAATATAATGAGAATGTGGAGGAAGCAGAATCTCCTTACTGCTGGTGGGGCTGGGGAGTAATCAGGAACTCCAGCTTTGGAAGACTGAGACTTGATCAGGAAAATTGAAGATGCCAGTGTCCTCTGAGTCTGCAATTCTATCCCTAGGTGTATGCCCTAGGGAATTGTCTTCAACCATGGCTGCAATAAGATGTAAAATCTGGAGCTTTTTAAAGCTCCTGGCATGATTGTAATGTGCAGTCGGGTTTGAGACAGCATCATAGAGGAAATGAGGCAACCATGACCACTGAACATGTACAAGAATGTTTACAGAAATGTAAGTATCAGCAAAATGCTGGAATTCCGAATACCCCATATAGAAGCATGGATAATCAAAATGTAGTATACTCATGTAGGAGTAAAAAATAGAAAACAGTCCACAGGCTTTTTAGGTGAATCTTAGAAACAATGCTGAACTTAAAACACAAATTTCAAAAGATTAGGTGCCATTGTAAAGCTCAGAAACCAGCAAATTTAAACATTATTTTGCTTAGGCTTACATCATATATGGTTAAAAAAAACAGGGAATGTAGCCCAGTATTTGGAGTAGTGGGAAGGCAGTAAGATATGCTGGAGGAACCACACACAAGTCATTTCAATGCTATTAATAATTTTCTAGTTAGGTTGACTGGTGGCTTCATGGATATTATCTTACTTCATAACTTATATATGCTTCTGTATATATCAAATACACCATGTAAATCTACTTAAAGGCCTTTTTAAATTTTATTGCATTATTGTATACTCTCCCAGTGTTTTTGTGCAAATAAATGCAAACATGAATGCATATTTTTATTTTCTCCCATTAAACACAAGAATAATGTGTAAATTGTTCTAAACTTGTTTTTTTCCACTTGATCATACAGGCTGGAGATCTTTCCATATCACTGTGCTTTTTAAAATATTTTTATTGAAGTATAATTACCATACAATGTTATATTAGCTTCAGGTGTACAATATAATGATTCAACAATTCTATACATTGATCAGTGTATTCTGAATCTGTCTTATCTCATTCATCCCCCTCCCCAACTTAAGGCCATTTTAATTACACTAGTTCCTCAGGGTAGAACTTATCCTTCTGTCCGGTTAATTAGAATATTCCACATACATCTAGAGCATTAAACCCTATCATTTTTCTGTGATTCCCTTTGTCTAGAACATGAATTGCTCTTGCGACTTGTATTTGCTGATGTCACTTTTAACAGTCAGCCTATTTGTTAATTTTTCTTAGTTAATGCTGGGAGTTACATTTTGCACTATCCATTCTCTTCTAGGGAAAAAGGGTTTAAAATGTGTCTGAATATCTTCTGAATGCCAGACATTACCTGATATTTCCATTGGGTTCCTTTAATTATTCAAGCTAATCTTTATGAAAATGTTTTGAATGTAATATTAATAACCCCTGGGCTATTAATATAGCCAGGGCATAGGGATTAAGTGTTGGTTCTGAAGCCAGACTACTTGGGTTCAAATTCCAGCTCTATCATTAATCAGTGTTATGACTGGGCAAATTAGCCTTGTTGTACTTCTAATTCCTCATCTATAAAATGGAGGTAATAAAAGAAACCTATTCATAGAGATATCCTATAGTTAAAGGCGTTCATAAATTTAAAACACTTAAAAGAGTAGCTGGCTCCTAGTAAACTTTCAATTCATGTGATTATTATATTGTGCATTTTCCTAAAATAAAGCTTTTAAAAAGGATTCCCCACACCCTGAATCCTTTAAAAATATTTTTGTACAAAAGGGAACAATTAAAAGTTTAAAAAGTGAGCCTCAAAATCATTTTGCTAAGTGAAAGAATCCAGTTGCAAAAGACTGTAATTCCACTTACATGAAGTGTCTTAAAAATACATTTATTGAGACAGCAGAACAATGGCTATCTATGGCTATGGGTGAGAGCAGGAGATAACAAAATGGGGGTGATGAAAATGTCCTAAAATTGGATTATGGCAATGATTGCACAACTCCATAAATTTTCTAAAATCATTGAATTGTACACAGCCTTTTTCAAGTAGTTTCAGAGTTCTTAATTGCTTTAATAACTTTTATCAGGATGGGTCAAATCTGATTAAACTCTGATAGTTGAATGTGGCCAAAATCCAGCAATAAACTGTTACATGTGGCAGGAAGAGACCGTCATATATTACTTGGGGAAAGGTTGATTTTATTAAGACTTGCTCTTTGAGAATATAAGTACCTATATATCTTTTCAGTTACTCATTTCTTTATGTCTCCACATCTTTTTCAATAATTCTCTTTCTTATCCCTAAAGGATTTAATTGGGGAATGACATCAGGCTACCTTAATAGCTTTCTGTTTGCCAACTACTTTACATATATTAATTTAATTCTAAGCCCAATCGTATCAGAAAGGCATCGTCTCTCCCATTTTACCAATGAGGAGATTGAAGCAAGAGACGTTAAGTGATTTGTTTTATATTAAAATTTTTTTAATGTTTATTTATTATTGAGAGAGCATGAGCATGTTTAAACAGCTAGTTTCACAGCAGAATTAGCACATAGGTTTTGATGATTGCAGACCTTAATCACCATATGACAACAATGAGTGTTTTCAGAGGACAACTACTAGTATACGTGTGGAGTTTGAACTAGGGAAATGACACTGGAAGCAGGGAGATACTGGAATGGGGCCAGCTTCATGCACACACTTGGACATGTGAATGAAAATAAAATGTAGAGGTAAAAATAAGGCTTATATGTAATAGGGGAGGTTCTGTTTTCAGAAGTCAAAAATAGTGAAAATTTCTTTGAATCCATTAGGAATTACTTGCCAGATGCTAATTAAAAAGACTTTATTGCAGTAGCTTGAGGGAATTAGGATTTTATTCTCTTCCCTAAATGAAGTCAGGAAACTAGGAGGCAGCTGTACAGCTATGATAGCCTGAGGCTTTTTCTGTCTTCCTCCTCCATCATCTTCAGTGTATGAATTCAATCCATAAGTCATAAAATTGTTGCTGGGGTCAGGCCATCACACACACATTCCAAGCGGAGAAGAGGGAAGGTAAGGAGAAAAGAGAACAAATGGCTTTCATAAAACTCCTACTCAGGTGTGCCTGGGTGGCTCAGTTGGTTAAGCGTCTGACTTCGGCTCAGGTCATGATCTTGCGGTCCGTGAGTTCAAGCCCTGTGTCAGGGTCTGTGCTGACAGCTCAGATCCTGGATCCTGTTATGGATTCTGTGTCTCCCCCTCTCTCTGATCCTCCCCTGTTCATGCTCTGTCTCTGTCTCAAAAATAAATAAATGTTAAAAAAAAAAAGTCCTACTCAATGACTTTTACTTACATATCTGCCCACCCTGCTTGACAAGCTTGTGAATGTAGTTCTTCATTTGAGTTTATTGTCCAGGGTTCTGGAACTAAATGAGAAAAGAGTATTTAGGCAACCAGAAGTCTCCCCCACTTCCTAATTATCATACATTGCTTTTAATTTTACTTAATTTTAATTTATACCTTTTAAAGAAATAAGTGCAAAGAAATAGTGCTAATTAAAAAAAACAATACTGTGGTTGTATAAAGCAAAAAGTATAATTTTTTTTAATGTTTGTTTATTTTTGAGAAAGAGAGCATGAGTGGGGGAGAGGCGAGAGAGAGGGAGACACAGAATCCAAAGCAGGCTCCAGGCTCTGAGCTATCAGCACAGAGCCGGACACGGGGCTCAAACCACAAATCATGAGATCATGAGCTGAGTTGAAGTTGGACACTCAACTGACTGAGCCACCCAGGGGTCCCAAAATATAATTCTTTATTTCCCTGCTGTCCTTGTCCCATTTCCTCTTAATGTTTATAAAGTCCAGAAGATATTATATAACAATAGGAGTATAAGAATGAAATAACAGAGAAAATAGAAAAGAGAAATTAAGAAAATAAGAAAACTTCCTAGAACCAAAGGACATGAGTTGTCAGGCTGAAATGAGCCACTGGATACACTGCACACCAATGAAGACATGGATCCATATCAGACACATCACTGAAATTTAAGAGTACTAAGGACAAGAAAATGATGTAAGATTTCGGAGAAAAAGAGGTCTCACACAATGGGTCAGGGATCTGAGTGGCTTTAAACTTCTCATTGGGAACATTTAAAGCAAATTTTACTATGGGGACCTCTCCACTGAACTTTTTTTTTTTTTTAATTTTTTTTTTTTTTAACGTTTATTATTTTTGGGACAGAGAGAGACAGAGCATGAACGGGGGAGGGGCAGAGAGAGAGGGAGACACAGAATCGGAAACAGGCTCCAGGCTCCGAGCCATCAGCCCAGAGCCTGACGCGGGGCTCGAACTCACGGAGTGCGAGATCGTGACCTGGCTGAAGTTGGACGCTTAACCGACTGCGCCACCCAGGCGCCCCTCCACTGGACTTCTTAAGTATGCCTGTGACAGAACTGCATTTTCCTGAAGGATGATCCAAGAGAGACCAAGGAGGAAGGCACACTGTCCATTATGGCCTTTGCTAGCGCATTTAAAGCTTTATCATAATTAAATCTTTTCAATTTTTCCCTGACAAATCTCATAGCTTAACTGAATCAAAACAATTTGTTTGGTGTATAGACAAAAAGAAAAATATGGGAATGGTACTAATCTCCCAGCCTCATATTTTTCCACCTTTTGCCTCCAAAGGGAAGACTCCAATGGATTCCTATGCGTTCAACATGGAGTTGGCTTACGACAGACTGATGTTAGTGGTTTCTCCTAACTCAGGCTAAGCGATCTGCAACACTGCTATTATGGGAATACCAAGGGGGATCGGTGTGTTCTAGAACATCACCCTTATAGGATGGAAGTGATATCCATTGGGCAGCAGCCCCAATCTGTGTCAAAGACTCCTATCTTTAAGGGGGTTCCCCCCAATGTAAATACCCTCCATTAGAGGAAAATCAACTTCTGACCAAGCTTACTCCCTCAAATCCTACTTCAGGAGGAAGTGTGTGTAGGGTAAGGGAGAATGCTTATGTCTCACTGGCTTCTTTCCTTCTAAGACCCAGACAGAAAGGAGAGGCCCTTACTACTGATGGCTCAACTATCCTTTACTTAGGAAAACAAGTTTAACAAATAAAAGAATTTGCCAAGTTAGGTTCTTTTGAACAGTGATAGTAAGGTATATATTTTTTAGTCAAAGCATCTCTATCCTGACCATATATTATTTATATATTTAGATGTTCATGTATTTTTGACCTGATATGAAAATTACCTTGTAGGGACACATTCCATATATAGGATGGAAATTATTTCATCTTTTTAGCTCAACATCAATGTTAGATAATTATACCATAAAATGGAAAAATATCTTCTGCTCTGCTCAGTTGAAAGTTGATTGTTTTTTTCTCTCATAGCATACTGTTATTTCCCCCTTTTTATGTACTTATGCCAGTTTGCCCATGTACATAAAAATTATACAAACATAAAGACACACAGATACAAATGTACTTGCTCCTAGATATTCTCTTCCAAAGTTCATCTGGATTTATGAATTTATAAATATTAACATCAACAGGTGAAAATTAGGTAGTGATTGTTATAGGGGTTATCAGACATTTGGTCTGGAAAGAAATTTGACTTTGAAAGCTTTTGGATGAGACACATATGCAGATAGCCTGACTCCTGAAGGCATCTGAGTTTGATGGGTGATAAAGCTTGCAGACATTTCTATTTATGTCATATTATTGAAATCAAAATTTGGGGGCACCTGGATGACTCAGTCATTTAAGTGTCCAGGTCTTGATTTCGGCTCAGGCCATGATCTTGTGGTTCATGAGTTTAAGCCCCTAGTTGGACTCTGCACTATCTGTGTAGAGCCTGTTTGGAATTCTCCCTCCCTCTGTCTCTCTCTCTCTCTCTCTCTCAGAATAAATAAAAATAAAAATAAGAGATTTTGGGGCACCTGGGTGGCTCAGTCGATTAAGTGACTGACTTCAGCTCAGGTCATGATCTTGCGGTTTGTGAGTTCAAGCCGTGTGTCAGGCTCTGTGGGTACAGCTCAGAGCCTGGAGCCTGCTTTAGATTCTGTCTCCCTCTCTGCCCCTCTCCTGTTCACACCCCATCTCTCCCTTTCCCTCTCTCTCTAAAAAATAAATAAACATCCAATAAATAAATAAATAAATAAATAAATAAATAAATAAATAAAAGATTTAAAATAAATTTTGCCTACCTATAGTATGAGAGTTAAATATGCTGTCTCTTTTTAACTTAAAGTATTTATTACATTATGACCTAGGCACTTATATAAAGAATTTCATCTGCTATTAGAAGGAAATTAGTAATGTTTTTAAAAGCTTTAGGAAATAGGGGCACCTGGGTGGCTCAGTCGATTAAGTGACTGACTTCGGCTCAGGTCATGATCTTGTGGTTTGTGAGTTCATGCCCTGTGTCAGGCTCTGTGGGTACAGCTCAGAGCCTGGAGCCTGCTTCAGATTCTGTCTCCTTCTCTCTGCTCCTCCCCTGCTCACATTCTGTCTCTCTCTCAAAAATAAATAAATATTTAAAAAATAAAAGCTTTAAGAAATATAAAAGAGCTACAATTTATTTTAAAATATTGAGAATTCAGAAAAAACAGCTAATCAAATAGATGAGACAATACATCTATGATCCAAAGATGAAAAATATTAGTGAAAGAATGTTTGGAAATGAAAAGCAAAATACCAACTCAAATGTTGTAATCAATGTAGAGAATATTATATAAAATCTGTATTTCAGCTGGATGTTTTTGTGTTGAAATTTATTGAAGACCATAATAAAAAATGTTGCATACACATAATACATTATTAATAACTATTAAAATAAATAGTTTACTACTAACTATTAAGATAAATGACACCAGCCACGGTCATATATTTGTTTTGGGGCTTATTATTTGGTAACTGTATACCCCAATGTAGTATGAATTCCACAAGAATTGTCTGCTTTGTCACTAGGTCATGTTCTGTACTTAACACACCACTTGTCATATAGAAGGTACTCAGCGAATCTTTGATACATGAATGGCCAGGTCACAGGTTTAATTGAGTGATCTATGGTCCCTATGATCTATTATTAGTCATACTGAAATGTTGCACAATGCTTTATAGATATTGGTGGTAAGTCTACTGAAACAGAGATATTAAATGGCAGATAGTGCCACTATAAACATACTGAAAATATTTATCCATTAGCTGACGTACCAAGTTTAAACTTGGCACATGAAAAATGATTTTTAAGTCCTAACTTGGTAGGTGATAAAATTATTTAAGAGTGTAAAGCACAATGTTTGAAAATGTAAGTACACAATTTGAGTATAACGTTGATAATCATGTATAATAGAAGCAAATAAAAATGAAGGCACCTGGTGTATAGCACGAAACTGAGAATAGTTTTATAAAAGGAACTGTCTGATCATGAGGACTGGTAGTTAGTAAGAAGGGGGAGGAGACACAGGATTCTAAACTGATTGAATCTAACGTTAGTGGTACCCTTGACTTTCCTACGCATAGAAGAGATGAAATAGCTTTGGGGATAATAAGATCCACTGGGAATATATCGAATTTGAGGTGTTTGTGGGGCATTCGTATATCTATCTATCTATCTATCTATCTATCTTAATTTTACTAACTTGCTAAAACTTTTACTCAAACTATAAAGAAAAAAAAAGCATCATGAAAACACCTTTTGAGCATCTGTACAAATACAGGTTATTTAGGGGCGCCTGGATGGCTCAGTCAGTTATGCATCCGACTTCGGTTCAGGTCGTGATTTCGTGGTTTGTGGGTCTGAGCCCTGCTTTGGGCTCTGTGCTGACATCTCAGAGCCTGGAGCCTGCTTTGGATTCTGTGTCTCTCTCTCTCTCTGCCCCTCCCCACTTGTTGCATGCACTCTCTCTGCCTCTCCCTGTCTCTCTCAAAAATAAACATTAAAATAAATTTAAAAAAAAAAGTACAGGTTGTTTAGCACCAGTTTAAATCCCCAATTTAAAACCTATTTCCTAATTCTCTTCTGCAGGTAATATATAATGTAATGTTTTTGTGTTAAGCAAATTGTTTCACAGATATAACACCCACCACCAATAACATAGGATTAAGTATTCACCTCACTTTGAAGTTAAGCTGAGTTTCAATCTTCAGGGGAAATTAATTTTGTCTTCATTTGGTAGTCTGGAAAATGGTGAGTTGTTTTTTAAATAAGGAGGATCAAATTAGTCAGTTTTGCTATACCGGGAATTCCAACTCTTAGGGGTCAGCTGTTATCATGAAAGCAGACTCCTCTGGAGACCAGGGACCAGATGTAACTAAGTGAACAACAGCTAGCTTCCATGCAAGCAAGAGCCCATATAATCTTAGACCCACAAAGAAGGAAGGTCTGCTGGTACCTTTGTGGCTAAGGTAAAGAAACAGTTTAGATATTTATTAACTCACTTAGATCTCATAACAACCACATGAAATTATTATTATCGCGTCATTTTTCAGATAAGGAAACGAGATGAAATAATGTGCCCATAAATGGTTGACCCGGAATTTTAACCCAGGAAATCCTAGTTAAAATTTAGCACCAGTTCCTAAAGCTCTAAGCTCTTACCCACTACAGTAAGCTTCTTCTTAAATATGTGAAGGACTAACCCTGACATGAAAAGTCTGGAAATGAAATTGCATCAGTGGAAACACTTTATCTGCTTTTATATTCTGGGATAGTTTCAATTTAGTGAAATTTCGTTTGAAAAAGGGAGTCTAAATGTTCTTGATGTGAGGAAATAAGGAGGCCAATACAGAAGTCACAAAACATGATGCAGATTGTACTGATACGCATTAGGGTTGCAAATGATAAAACCTGTGCCCAAGTCTGTCATTAGTGATGAAGCACTCTATGAGGCGTTGAGATTCATTCTGTGGCCCCTAAGTGTCATTACAAAGGTAACCCATTCCTTCTCGGAGAAGCTGATTCCTTATTGGCCACGTGGTTACACCTAAAATACATTTCAACCTCTGTTCTGTTTAGCCACACCCCTTTCATATCGACCACACCTGTTGATTCACAAAGCGCTCCGTAAGCAAAGGGAATATCGCGAGAACTCTACATTGTCTCCCATCTGACGTTTTCAACGGTGGTTGTCGCTTTTGTTCTCGCGATATTTTCGGGTGAACGGGAGCCCGGCGGCCCGGGCTTCTGCGAAACATGGCGGTCGGCTGGTACCATAACACAAGGTAAAATACTGAAAGCCCGCCGGGTGATGTCCTCCCGACTGTTCCAAGGCTGTTCCGGTAGTGAATGCGGTTAAGGGGGCTGAGAGTCTGTCATGGGGTTGGTTCCCTGTCTTCATCACTGTCTTTTGGAGAGAGGGCCGGACTGGGGAGCCGCTCCACCTCCCCCGGGGGCGTTACTGGCAGGACCCTGGGCAGCGCAGCGCGGGGGAGCTCCCCTCTTCTCAGTCCGGTATCTGTGCGCTGTCTTGCAACCGGAAGGAGTTTAAGTGCTTCTCCGATAGCTGCTAACCCTGACCCATTGCTTCTCGCTGTGCCCTGTGCCCCGGTGGCTCCTCTCGTCCTCAGGGAGAAAGGTCCCGCGTTGTGAAGACCAGCCGGATCGTGTCCCTATCTTCCCGGGTGTCTGGCTCCCCACCCCCATTCAGACCAATACCAAATTCTTGGCAGCAGGTTGCTCTCTTTCAGAAAGACCGAGGTCTTGGCCTCGTCTCCAGAGTTTCGCACGCCGCCTGGGGGAATGAGAAAGGGGCAGGTCTGGCAAGATACTTTAGGAGAGACTGGTCTGAGTCTAACTACTTTTCTTAAACCCTCGAGGTTTAAGAAACCCTCGGAAGGTAACTTGTCAATTCGTGGTAGAGAATAGCCTTGGATATAGGTTATATATAGAGTTGATAGATCATTGTTTGAGAAAACATGTCTAGGTAACTTTTGTATTTGGGATTTAGTGCCCTCGAACTTCATGCAAAGTTACATAATGTCTGTTAAAATGTTGCAAGACTGGCTTTCAGAGGCAATTAAAGATACCTTTAAAAACAGGAGTTATTAATATGTTTGAAGTTGTATTTAAGTAATTGCCTAGCCTGATACATAAACTCTGGTATATCGCCATTAAAAGAAATGAACCAGGGTTGTTCACTGAAAAATTCAGGAGGTTTGCTTGTTTTGTTTATTGATGTCTTTAAGTTGGTGCAGTTATTCCAGTTCGAAAAACATGAAAAAAAAAATTTCATTGTTTTGGGAGGAGGAGGAGAGGAATTTTGTTTTGCTTTTTTTTGATAGTAAACTGTAGTACACAACTGAGTTGAAATGGCTTGAGGGTACAGATCATAAAAATATATCAAGATTGAAAGATCTCTCAAAGGAAATCAGGCGTCTCCTGGAACATCAAAAAAGAATTAGAAGAAAAAATTTTATTTAGGGGTTAATGGTTTAATTGGAAGAAATGGTGAAACTTATTTTTAATAGACATTACCTTAGGCAGTCTAGCAGCTAACAAATCCTATTTAACAGTTTTTCTGTATTTATTCTGTTTCTGCCTTTTAATGTCACAATAGGCAAGTTAACCTCTTTGTGTCTTAGTTTCCTTATCTGCAAAATGGGAATAAGAATAATAATACCTAACTCTATAAGGTAGTTGGTGAGGATTAAATGAGTTAAAATATGCAAAGCACTTAGAACAATGCCTGGCATATAGTTAGCATGCATTAAATGTTAGCTCTTGTTATTTTAACATTTCTGTTTCCTAACTTCTGTAGTTACTTAAGATGTTACTGGGGCGCCTGGGTGGCTTAGTCGGTTAAGCATCCGACTTCGGCTCAGGTCATGATCTCACGGTGGGTGAGTTCGAGACCCGCGTCGGGCTCTGTGCTGGCAGCTCAGAGCCTGGAGCCTGCTTCGGATTCTGTGTTTCCCTATCTCTCTCTGGCCCTCCCCCGTTCATGCTCTGTCTCTCTCTGTCTCAAAAATAAATAAACATTAAAAAAAAATTTTAAAAAAGATGTTACCTTGGTACTTAGTCAAATTAAAGACTGAAGAAGACGCTTTTTTTTTTTTTTGATGTTTGTTTATTTTTGAGAGTGCAAGTGGGGGGGGGGCAGGGCAAAGAGAGGGGGACTGAGAATCCAAGCTCTGCACTGAAAGGCTGACAGCAGCAATCCCGAAGAACGGGGCTTCTTCAAACTGCATCAGGACCTGAGCCTATGTCATTGCTCAACTGACTGAGCCACCCAGGTGCCCCCGAAGAAGACACTTTTTAAAGTAATTTCTTTCTGATCCCTAAAGTGATTAAACACTCTTCTTTTATGTGGTTAATATGTCTTTAAACTCCATCTTCCAGTTGCTTGCTTTCTTAAGCTGTTATCCTCTATTAATTGCTGAGGTACAAATTGCTCCTTTCTACTACATATGGTCTTATTACAGTCTAGGTCAGTACTTCTGCTCTTGGTGCTAGTTAACCCATTCTCCTTGCATTTGGAGATACTCGTTCTGTTATAAATGTATTTCTCCTGTCCCTGACCTTTTTCCACTTCAGTTTTGTATACTTTTTAAAAAAAAGTTTATTTATTTTTGACAGCATGAGTGGGGGAGGGGCAGAGAGAGAGAAGGAGAGAGAGAATCCCAAGCAGGCTTTTTACTGTCAGGGCAGAGCCCGATGTGGGGCTTGAACCCGCATGTGAGATCATGACCTGAGCCAAAACCAAGAGTCAGATGCTTAACTGACTAAGCCACGCAGGCATCCCTCAATTTTGTACACTTTGATTCAGTAGATAGTATACTCAGTGTATTATTTGAGGAGGATTATATTTGTCCTTGCTTCACATTGCTACTAGGCACTTCCAAATTGTGTTGCCATCACTCTACAGCCTCTTCTCTTAGCTTTTCTATCACTTTATATCATCTTCATTCTGTTTGTGACATTAACTAACCTCAGATACTATCCCACTTTCCTCAAAGACTTAAACATAAATTTCAAGTATCCTACAAATGTTTGTATTTCTTTTGAGAATTAGAAACATTTATCAAATGACTCATTTTTATCTTGGTTAGAAACTGTGAGGTAGCCTTTATGCCTCCCTCCCTCCTTTTAAAGTAAAATATAATAGAGGATTCTGTGATGCTGAGGATTTTTTCAAAATTGTCACAGCTAATAAGGGCCTAGGTAGTAACCCAAGTTTTTCTGACCACAAAATTCATATTTATACCATCTTACTCAGCTTCCAAGTATACTTTTTAAAAAATAACTTTGAAGGTTATTACGTTTATTTGAATTATGTTGGGGTAAACAATTTTAAGAATAACAAGAACTCTTGTAAAAGGTCTAAGTTGTAAAGTGAAAAGAATTAAGTACTTTTGGGTGATAGTATTTGTCAATTGAAACTAAGTTATCTTTCATAAAAAATTTTTAGTGTAAAGTATTCTAATGCAATATAATCAAATAATTTAAAGTTATAGATAAGTAGTTTTGCTTTTTGTTTCTGAAGTTTGTTGATGTCCTGGATAATATCTGTTTTGTGTCCTTTGTCATTCTTATTAATGGCTTGTATTAGTTTCACGGGGCTGCTCTTAAAAATTCCCATAAACTGGATGGCTTAAAAACGTCGACATTTATTATCTCACAGTTCTGGAGGCCAGCAGATGGAAATCAAGGTCTTGGAAGGCCATGTTCCCTCTGGCTGTTCTAGGAAAGAACCTTCCTTGCATCCTGTAGCACCTGGGTACTCCTTGGCTCTTCTTGGCTTGTAGATGCATCACTCTTATCTCTGCCGCTGCCTTCACTTGGCATTCTCTCCTGGTTGTGTCTCTTCAAATGGACTTCTGATAAGAACAAGAGTCATTGGATTTTGGGTCACCCTAATCCAGTTGATCTCATCTTAACTAATTACATCTTCAAAGATTCAGCTACCGTATTTCCACATAAGGTCCATTCACAAATACTAAGATTAGGACTTCCACGTATCCTTTTAGGGGACCCAGTTCAACCCACAGCATGGTCATATATATTAACCAATTAAATATTTCTCATATTGCCAAATATATATTAAAAATAGAAGTTAGCTCATAAAATGTGGGTAGCAGGAGTAAAATTGTTTCTCCATTTTTGTTTGGAGAAGTAAACTTAATTGAGCAGACTGTAAAAGGTGTCATGAACTCTGTTTTAATTTTAGCAAAACATTTTATAGTCTCATATTCAAATGGATGCAATGATGAACTATGGGCTTTGTTGACATTATTTAGATTGAGGGTTGATAATGTGTGTCTGTGTTCCGGCATGAAAGGTGGTTTCTTATTTCTTATGCAGTTTTTCAAAGCATTGTCTTAGTCTCAACTATTATCAATGACTTCGTGGACTTTTTTTTGTTTGTTTGCTTCTTAATAACATGACAGCTTAGGGAAGATATTGAAGAAAACAGTCTGGAGATTGGGAAAGTATGAGGAGCAGCACCAACCAGTGGGCAAAAAATTCTAATGCAATGGCTTCTAAATTTTTAGATTATGTGGACCAGCACAAAATATAGAGGAATACAGGGAAAGGGGCTGGATTTGAGGACTGATGTAGAATTGCAGTTTTTAATTTCAGTAAAGCAGGACATCCAAAAACAAAAGGAACAAAAACCTCTATTACCCACTTTTATCATTTCATAAAAGAATTGACACACATAAAAAAGGAAGGAAATAATCTCCAATAAAATATTAAAAAAAATTTTTTTTTTCAACGTTTATTTATTTTTGGGACAGAGAGAGACAGAGCATGAACGGGCGAGGGGCAGAGAGAGAGGGAGACACAGAATCGGAAACAGGCTCCAGGCTCTGAGCCATCAGCCCAGAACCCGACGCGGGGCTCGAACTCACGGACCGTGAGATCGTGACCTGGCTGAAGTCGGACGCTTAACCGACTGTGCCACCCAGGCGCCCCTCCAATAAAATATTTTTAAATTGAATAAATTTAGCTTAAAAGTTTCATTTTTTTTTTTTTTATTTAG
>NW_024412407.1:19439025-19470715 GCF_014898765.1 Herpailurus yagouaroundi
GCTTAAAAGTTTCTTTTTTTTTTTTTTTTATTTAGGTTCAGAAAATTTTCTAATACCATGGCAGTGACTTCTGGAAACCAGTGATTTGGCGTATTTCTAAATGCATTTTTAAAAGTGGCTGACCAAGCTAGACGGTGAAGGAAATAGAGTGAGGATGGGAGCAGTGGGACGGGATAACAGGGAGAAGTCCAGTGTACTGAAAACACAGGGAAAATGGACAAATTCTGTCCTAGTTAGGAAATTAAAGAGCTGGAAGGATAATTGGTTCTGCTCAGAGAGGAAAACCAGTGTTTTGGATTTTGGAGATGGAGCTGTTTTGAAAGTTAAGAGAAGCCAAAAATGGTCTCGCTTGTGTGTGGCTTTGCATAGATGGAGGTCACTGGCTTAGAAAATCTGTTACATTTACATGGTAAAAGCATTATCATTGTGAATAAATGCCGCAGGATGAGTGTCATAGGGTCATGACTTGCAAAGGACTGTGAAGGAATGGGGAAGAAGAGAAGCATATTGAATGATCCAGGTGCTAAAGTTACTAAGGAAATTTTAAATAGATCCAGACGTTACTAGAAGATGATCACAAGTACTGAAGTATCAGTGTGCACTGTGGTTTGGAGCATGGACTCTGGAGCCAAGTTGTTTGGGTTCGAATACAAGTTCTACCACTTGCTGTGTGTCCCTTTAGATACTACCTGACTGTTCTGTGCCTCAGTTTCCTTATCTATAAGTGAGAATAAAAATAGTATCATCTTTATAGAGTCGTTTAGAGGATTAAGTGAATAAATAAATAATTCAAATAATACCTAACGTAAAATATGAAAGCTGTAATTCTGGGTAGTATATGTGTTCATTATTATTTTTTTAAAGATTTATTTATTTTTGAGAGAGAGAGTGCATGTGCATGAGTGGGGGGTGGGCAGACAGGGAGGGAGGGAGAGAATCCCAAACAAGCTTTGCACTGACAGTGCAGAGCCTGATATGGGGCTTGAACTCTCAAACCATGAGATCATGACCTGAGCTGAAATCAAGAGCCAGATGTTCAACATACTGAGTCACCCAGGCACCCCTGTGTTTATTATTATTAGAAGTAGACTTGAAAAGGGAAGAAATGGTTGAGAAATCATAATAAAACACCGACTGCCTTACCTGGTGAGTCTCAGAAATGAAGTAAGGATTTGAAGGGTATTACCACCAGGAGAATGTCAAGTGTCATGAAGAAAGCAGATAAAAGGATTGCTTTCAGAAAAACAGAAGTTACTGGACAACTTGTTCATATCAGAACAGTGGCTCTGTAGAGTAGAGTGGCAAGTATTGGAGATGGAATGAGTTTCTTTGATGATGCAGGTTAGTGCTGGACTAACAGGAATGGGACAGGAGGAGTAGCAGAGTGGCAAGGTGCTCCATTGTAGAAGAGTAATCATGGAAAACAGGAATGGAAAATGCTAGATGGAGGTGGGGAGGTAGCCAGGTAGGAGGAGTGCTGAATAAGCTGTGTGAATTGTTAGAAGTTTATAAAACTTACTAGCTGCTTGTCATGTCTTTATATTTATATATAATATAAAAGAACATATTTATAAAACTTATAAAAATATAGCAAGTTTAGGAGTAAAATTCAGTTTTGTCATTTGCTCAGCCATGCTATACCTATTATGTGCCAACCACTGTTCTAGGTACTAGGACTACTATAATGAAAAAAAAAAATTCCTCTCCTTGTGGATCTTATATTTTTATATATTTACTTATCTTAACTGTTTTGATTGGTAAGCT
Organism: Herpailurus yagouaroundi; assembly: GCF_014898765.1. Taxonomy (NCBI): domain Eukaryota; kingdom Metazoa; phylum Chordata; class Mammalia; order Carnivora; family Felidae; genus Herpailurus; species Herpailurus yagouaroundi. Next base: position 19,440,790 of record NW_024412407.1, read on the forward strand.
GTGCTATCATGGGTATTTCTGGGAAAATTTCCTTCCTTCATATTTTGGAGAATGTCCCACCTTTCTTTTTTTCTTTCCTTTCATATTTATTGTATACCTCTGTGCCAGGCATTGGAGATACGCAGATCAAGTTAGGGTTCCTGCCCTAACATTAGAGTGGAGAAAACAGAAAATTAAACAAGCAATTAATTGAGTCTGAATTGCCTTTGGAATGACCCCATGAAAATATCATAGAAAGCAAAAATATATGTCTGCGGAGAGATTTGTACTGGGAATAAAGATTTGAGAAGAATGGGCATATAAATGGAAATTGAAGGGAGGGGAGATCACTAGGAAAGAGAGTCGGAGGAGCGCCTAGAGCTGAATCTGAGTGGAAGAAGAATCTGCATAGTAAACCAAAGGTCTTAGAGATAGAATGAAAATCAGGAATATAGTATTATTTAAGGCAAGGTAAGATGCTGTTTCAAGAAGAAAAAGAAGTGATAAATTATTTTTTCAGAGGCAAAATTAGGTAAGGACTAGAAAGCGTCCATAGAATTTTATACTGAAGAAGTTGTTCATGGGGTGGTTGGGTGGCTCAGTCAGTTGAGTGTCCGACTTAGGCTCAGGTCACGATCTTGTGGTCCGTGAGTTCAAGCCCCATGTTGGGCTCTTGGGTGACAGCTCAGAGCCTGTAGCCTGATTCAGATTCTGTCTTCTTCTCTCTCTGCTCCTCCCCTGTTCTCATTCTTTCTCTCTCTCTCAAAAATAAATAAATAAACATTAAAAAAAAGTTCATGACTTAGAGCAAATTTAGTTAAGAGATGAACATGTAGTGAGGAAGTAGTCACACTGTACAAATGGGGACAATTCATTCTTTTTTTTTGTTTTTAAAGTAAACTCTACCCCTAATGTGAGGCTCGAACTCACCCTGAGATCAAGTCACATGCCCTGTGAGTCGCAGCCAGGTGCCCTGACAATTCATCCTTTTAAGTTTGGTTTATAGATAAGCAGCCAGAGATCTATAGTTGGAGTTGGACTTGATCTTAAATGCAGAGTTTCGTTTTAAAGACAAGCGGTTTGAACGTATTTAATATTTAACCCCAATAGGAACAAATGAGTGGAAGTTGAAAGATTGAAGAAGGATCGGTCTTGGTGCAGTTACCACTAAGCAGGTACAGAAAATAAATGTGATTGCTCAGAGTTGAACAAACTTAGGGAGCACAGCTTATGCTTACAAACAGAAGCATAATTTACAAATGAGAATACCAGTTTTATGACTGTTATGGGGATCAGAAATTCATCTGTCTTGTCTATGTGTCTCTTTTTTCCTTAAGAAAAACATACACATGAGAACCAAAATTATAATCTGAAGGCCACGTTGTGTTTATGGAATAGAAAAGAGAAGTTAGTTGGATGTTTTTAATGGCAAATGAAATCAGTCTATTATTGCATCCAAACTTCACTTTAGGACTGATTAGTAGTGCCCCGGGTTAGGGACTAGTGTCTTTTGGACAGTGTTCATGATCACTGGCAGTTTTTACTTCTCAGACTTTCCTTTTTCTTCATGAATGCCCTTTATATGGCCTATTCTTTCTGTATTAATCCTACCCATGGATTTCAGACACGTCTTTCTGCTTTCTTCTAGAGACCTTCTTTTTCTTTTAGTGACTTTCACAACTATTTGATTTACTCTGTTAGGTGCTGATTTTAGTAATACAGCTTTGATTTTTGGTAATGCTTTATAGCATCACCAATAGTCTTATAAAAATTACACAGATATTTGAGAATTCAGTTAATTTCATGGCTTTGTAACATATTTTAGGTATAGTTGGCATACTGATCAAAAAAAGAATACCAAGCAGTCCATTTTTAAATATTTTATTTCAATACATACTTATTTTATTTTAAATATTTTATTTATTTATTTAATTTATTTAAAAATAATTTGGAAAGTCCAAAATTTTCTTAAAAAAGACAGTAAAATCCTCCCATGATCTACTTTTAACATTTTTGCATATAGACTTTGAATCAGTTTCTTGTAAAATTTTCCTTTTGTTTCCCATGAAACTATACGTATGACCTTCTAGTCTTTTCCTAATGTATATGAGTATTTTCCTGTCATTAAATGTTTTCTTTTTTAAGATTTTCAGTGTTTACATAGATTCAGAGCTTTTAATTCACTATAGTTTTTATATTGACTACCAGATATTTGTTTCTAGCTTCACTATTTTAAAATGACATGAAAATTATCCTCATAGGGCGCCTGGATGGCTCAGACGATTAAACATCTGACTTTGATTCAGGTCAAGATCTCACGGTTCATGAATTTGAACCCCACACCAGGCTCTGTGCTGACAGCTCAGAGCCTGGATCCTGCTTCAAATTTTGTGTCTCCTTCTCTCTGTCCCTCCTGCAATCACCTTGTGTCTCTCTCCCTCTCAAAAATAAATAAATATTAACAAATAAAAAAAAAGGAAAATTATCCTTTCAATCAAAGTTTTAGTGACACCAGATTATTATTTTAGGATACCTTCCTAAAAAGGGAATTCACTTAGTCAAAAGGGTAGTGGTGAATATTTATATTCTTGCTAGCAATATAGATGAGTGTGCCTATTTTATTTACTTCATTGTAATCTATTAGTGGGAATATATTAATATATTTGTTAATTTAATAGAAGGAAAGTTATTTCTTATTTTAATTTATACATTTAAATATTATGAATGTCAAGTACTTTTCACTTTTTTGCTGTTTAATGTGTTTGTGTGTATAAATTGCCTTTCATTAGTATTTTTTTGTCAGAGTGAGATGGAGAAAGGTGAGGTTGAGCTAAGTGTTAAGGTTTTTTTCTCAAGGAGGAATGAGATTGTTAAGTTGTTTCAAGAACATTTGTCACTTACCTAAAATTAAATGAAACCTTTGTATGTTTTTTGGAGGATTCATTTATTCATCATTTATTCCTTAGCATGACTATATGAAAGAAGAAGAAGGTTTTCCTGAAGATGAGGCGACTGAATCGGAAAAAAACCTTGAGTTTGGTGAAAGAGTTGGATGCCTTTCCAAAGGTTCCTGACAGCTATGTAGAGACTTCAGCCAGTGGGGGTACAGGTAAGTTTCAGTTCAGATTAAAACTCCCTTACTAAGTGCAACTTCTCGGTGAGCCAGTCAGCTCATACAGAAATGTAGCCATGAGGAACTCATCAGTGAATTGCATACCTGTGACTGCTCCGTCCTCATGTCACACTGTCCTAATTTTATTGTCATATATATTCTCTTTGGCATCTAACCCATAGCAGTCTATGCATTTAGCAGTATTTATTAAAACATTACTGAACAACTTAATCCAATTTTACTGCTTTGGTGCTCTTGAGTTATGTATAATTATATATAAATAGAATTGAACTTGGAGGAAGTTATTTAATGTTGAACTGCTTGAGTTCTACTTTGGTTAAGAATAAATCAATTTAGACATTATAACAGAAATTCTTAAGTTTCACATTGTTGGAGAAGGGCAGCATGAGGTAATAGTTATGAGCTTTGACTCTAGAACCAGACTGTCTGGATTTAAATCCCACCTCTTCCCCTTCCTAAGTACCTGACTTTGAGGAAGTTAACTTAATCCATCTATGCTTTAGTTTTTTCTTCCATGAAATGGGGATGGTATCAGTATTTCCCTGGCAGGGTTACTTTAGTGATTAAATAAATTAATATTTATAAAATGTTTAAAACAGTACCTGTTACAAATGGGAGTATTTATTAAATACGAAATATATAAGAAAAATATGCAACTATGACAGTATTTACTATTCTTTCTTTCCCCATGAAGAGCTAATAAAATAGCATATTTCACATAAGATTGATATTTCATTTGGTAAAGTATAGTAAGGGGTTTGCTATTTCTAACCTGCAATTAAGTTTTATTAATGAAAACAGTGCAAGTTGTTGCATGATCCATTTTAAGTGTGTTATGTCATAATATCTGATAGTTTTCTTATTTTTGTCAAATCTTTTACCTGTTTTTATAAATGAAGTGATATATTTGGGAGATTCTAAAGTAGATGAGAGTTTTATTAGAGATTTGGAAATGTTATTTGAGTTTCTGGCACACAGATTGTTATTGCTTAGGAATTAGTCTAGGAATTTAGACTAGGAATTAGGAACTAGCAATTTAAACTAGGAATTAGTCTAATTTTGTTTTTTATAGGTTGGGCTACAGGCATGGATGATGCATTTTTAATTATGAGGGTACTGCTTTCAAATTTATACTGTAAAACTATGCTTACTTTCATCATTTATCATATCTATGACACTGCTGTACATTAGAAAAGAACAATTTTGTGTGTCGTAAAATTTTGGCAGATCTATTTAGTGAGAGATACCTTTAGTACTGCTGAGATAAAATGTTTTCTCAATAGTAGAAGTGCTGTGTTTATGTTTGTGCTCAGTAAATCCTCATTTTTTAACTATTTTAGAAATCTATGTGAATATTTTAAGAAAAGCCTTTTATAGTAGTATCCATTTACGTGGCAATCATATAAGGGCTCTCTTTGCTAATTTTAATCCCACTTAAAGTAGTTTCCCATTGTTTCCTTTTTAAAAATTGTTTTAATTCTGTTTTGTTTGTTTGCTTTCTCAGTTTCTCTAATAGCATTTACCACTATGGCTTTATTAACCATAATGGAATTTTCAGTATATCAAGATACATGGATGAAGTATGAATATGAAGTAGATAAGGATTTTTCTAGGTAACTTCTTTTTTCTTCTTGAAATACTTTTAGACTCAAATTGTTTTGAAGATAACATACCTTCTTTTTAAAAATTTTTCTAACTTTTTATATGTGGTTTATTTTAGTTATGAAGAAATAGTACTGGAAAATTCTCTTTAATTGCATGTATTAGGTGAAATATTTTAGAATCATTTCAATCCTGGTTAAATTCTAAAAGAGATTTTCTTGAATTAATATGCACTTGTATAAAAAAGGTTAGGAGGACATAATATATACTTAGGTGTTTTAATGGTAGAAATTGTTTAATGTTTTGAAACTGTTTACTCTTTAGATTTTGAACTATCTTACTGACTTGTGTGAGCTGGAAAAGTGTCTAAAAGCTACATTGTGTATGATTAAAACTAGATTTATATAAATTACATCTAAATAAAATTTTAATGTAAATAGTGTCATCTTTAAACCTTTGAAAATATATTCTTTTGTTTGTATTTGGATTTTTTAATGATTGAAGATAACAGGTTTATAATATTAAGACTGCACTGGGGGGGCGCCTGGATGGGTCAGTCGCTTAAACGTCCAACTTTGGCTCAGGTCATGATCTCACAGTTCGTTAGTTTGAGCCCCACATCGGGCTCTGTGCTGACAGCTCAGAGCCTGGAGCCTGCTTTGGATTCTGTGCCTCCTTCCATCTCTGCCCCTCCCCCAATTGTGCTATGTCTCTGTCTCTCAAAAATAAGTAAATGTAAAAAAAAAAAAAAAAAAAGACTGCATTGGATGGTGGGCAGGGGTGAGGAGGGGACATTTACTTCTCAGTTCCTATTCCAGCTCTGCCGTTTACTAGCTATGTGACTTTCAGGAAGTTACTAAATCTATATCTGCATGTGCTTTAGTCTCCTTTTTCATAAAATGGGGATAATTATAGCACCTTCCTCATGGGGTTAATGAGAATTAAGTAAGGCAGTATTTGTAAATTGCTGTGTAACCTTGGGCAAATAACACAACTGACTTCTTTTGGGCCTCAGTTTCTTTGTCTATAGTATGAGTATTATTCTTGATACCATTAGTTTTCAAAGAGTTTGTTGTTTTAAGCACCAGTGAATCACTTTTTGCTTTTTTTCCAATGAAGTATTTCATAGGTTACCACGTAAGCCGAGTGGGGATGCCCAGAAGCTTGGCCACTTCATCTTATTCTCTGGTTCCTACAGCATCTCCTGAGTCATTTGGAGCACAGTTTGAACTCTAGACAGTTTTAAGACTCTATGGAAGCTCCAAAAATCTGTAATTCCTATTGAAACAAGATAAAATGATTAGAATGAAAAAGCTTTTGATTGGAAGTACAGGATGGGACTGATATGATTGTACTCATTCTGTTATTCACTGATGATTGATTAATTTTGATACTTGAAAATTAATTTGATTTGAAAATAAGGCATTGACTGAACCTTTTTTTTTTATTATTTTTTTTTATTTTTATTTTTTTTCAACGTTTATTTATTTTTGGGACAGAGAGAGACAGAGCATGAACGGGGGAGGGGCAGAGAGAGAGGGAGACACAGAATCGGAAACAGGCTCCAGGCTCTGAGCCATCAGCCCAGAGCCTGACGCGGGGCTCGAACTCACGGACCGCGAGATCGTGACCTGGCTGAAGTCGGAGGCTCAACCGACTGCGCCACCCAGGCGCCCCAAGACTGAGCCTTTTTTAAAGACCATGCAAAATTTTAAACATCATAGTGTTGTTTTTTTTTCTTTTTCTGGTAGTTTGTGCATTTACCCTGAGCCACACAGACCTAGTTTTCAATATACCACTTCAGTCAGGCATTTAGGCTGCTTTGAACACCACCGGCTTATCTGCAAAACTGAAGCTGTATACTTTATAGGTCCATGATAGGGAATAAAAATTTAATATTTGTAGGGCATCAGGCATAATGCCTGATATATGATATTTATTTGATAAATAGAGGAGAAAGACTTGTAATTCCTAACTCTTGATTTGGAAAGTTTTACGTTTTCAAAAGAATATTCTATATAAGGTTTATGTAAACAGAGGTAGACTTTTCTGAGTTGCTTGGAGTTACTGTTGAGTTTGTTGAATTACCATTATCGAATTAAAGGATATTGTGTTAAAAACCTGTGACATCAGAAAGGCTTTTAGAATTGCAAAATACAATTTTTACTTTCAAAATGCCTTTGTGTTGGCCATAATAAATGCTATCCAGTTATTTATTTTTTAATTACTTTTTAATCTTTATTTTTGAGAGAGAGTGAGAGAGAGATTGCAAGCAGGGGAGGGGCAGAGAGAGAGGGACACCTAGAATCTGAAGCAGGGTCTAGGCTCTGAGCTGTCAGCACAGAGCCTGATATGGGGCTCATATTCACGAAACGTGAGTCCGTAACCTGAGCTGGAGTCGGACTCTTAACAGACTGCGCCACCCAGGCTCCTATCCAGTTTCTAATCAACATATTTTATTCTGTTTGAAATCTGAGTTTTCATAGATCAGTTGATTTATGTTTCTTATATTTTGTTGATCACTTGGTAATACTAATACTTTCTTTTTGTCTTTTAGCAAATTGAGAATCAATATAGATATTACTGTTGCTATGAAGTGTCAATGTAAGTACACATTAACTTGATGAATCCATTTATTGTTTATGTTTTAAACAATTGCTAATAAGTAAAACCACTGGTGGTGCCTTAACTTTATTTTTTCCTTTATAATATCTTAAAATGCTATGGTAATGTTATTTACTAATGCAAGTTATTTTTTTACCCAGCTTATATTCTTTAAATTTCTTCTCCATAAAAAGGAGATTTAACTTTCATATTAGTATAATTAAAAAGAAAATCGGAGGAAATTCTTGTGAGTTAAGAGTTCTAATTTGGGTGTATCATTTATTTCTTATTTGGAGTACCAGTTTTACACCCATGCTCTACAAACATATCCTGTTTGACTGTTTTGGTTTACTACTCTTTACTTTTACTTATGCATATTAAAATATGGATTCAAGTCTTTTAACTTAATAATGATGATACTTTTTTCTGTTTTCTTGTTGCTTCATTTGATTATACTGCTAGAAGTAGAAAAATGTTAATATGCTAGATAGATAATGTTTAAATCAGTATTGCTGTCAAAAATGAGGATGCTTTTGCATGAAAGATATCTTTTGAATTACTGCCTAAAATGTGAAGACAAAGAAGTTAGTATTTCACATAAAAGTTTTTTAACTGTGAAATAGTTTTATCTAATTAAGGAGATTAATTTCTGGGAGATTTCATTGAGAAAAACTTTAAATCTCTTTTTTCATTTATTTTTCCTTATGGTAGTTGTTTTAGGAGTAAAGAAACATATTTATGAGTCTGTTTTTTTGCTTTATCATATCATATTTTGCTTTATTTTAGATGTTTGCATACCATTAAAATTTTAGTCTTTTCAAAATAAACTTTTTCTATTTGTTGATTTGTAGTTTTCTCCTAAAATTTCTTTTAATTTCTAAAAATAATTCTTGTATTTAATATTTCATATACCAGCCATTTAGTACTTGTGATTAGGTTCTTGACCATTTTTGCAAAGCTCTTCAGTTCAGTGAAGTGAGTTTACACTTTTTACTATAAGAATATGAAATTACATTACATTTCATGGTATTTACTGAACAAGAACTAGAAAAAGTATTATCGATTTTTTGGAATACTTTCCAGAAGTATTTTGGAACACTTTCTACCAAAACTATGTAATGCTACTTATTTGAACAAATAAGTAGTATAGGCAAATGATTATATATGTTTGAATTTTCTGTTAGTCATCTCTGTTTGTTAATTTATATCAGATATAGTTTGACTCTGAACATAGGATGTAAAACTTCTAATTTTTTTATGCAGATGTTGGAGCAGATGTATTGGATTTAGCAGAAACAATGGTTGCATCTGCCGACGGTCTAGTTTATGAACCAGTAAGTTTAATGCACATTTTTTTTTAATTAATATGCTTTGAGGTATTGTTTTCTTGAAAACAGTTTTGATATTTGCTTTTAGTTTTGTATGAGCTAGACTCTTTTTTTTTATTCAAAAGTAATCCATATTCTTTACGAAGATTTGGGGGGGGGAGTTATATCTAATCCCAAAGTCTTGAGATAACCATTGTTAATTGGATAAGGCTGTAAAGTCTGTTTTATAACCTTATTTTTGTTTTATATTTTTTGTTAATGCTTCCTAATAGTTTTTTCTTATAGTTGCTTTAATGATGAAATTTTCTTCTTTTCTTCGAATGATTTGGAATGATTTGGAAATTCTGTCCTATTTGTATTGTACCTTTACCAAATTTAAGTCTAGAAATGTTTCAGCTGTATTTCTCTTATCATAATCAAGAATGAAGCAATATCTAGAGGAGAAGTTTTCTATGCATTTACTTCTCTCTTCTTCATATTTCCATTTCCCAAAGTTAGTGAAATCCTGACATTCTTCTACTGTTGGCAGAGTACGAGTTGTGTATAACCAATTTATCAGAAACACCACCACATGACAGGGGCAGGTAAAACACATTACAGGAGCAGGTGATAATAAGTCATGATAACCAGCTCTAAAGAAGCTTTAGGGAATAAGGAATGGAACTCCCAGCCCCTTTGAGTTGCTCACTGCTTTGTTGGCATTGTGGTACTTATGTTTATCCATGCATTCTTGAGTTCTTTTGTTTATCATTGACAGTTGTGAACACTTCTTTAAGCAAATTGCAAAGTGAAGACTAAAGGTGATGGAGAAGGATTAGAAGTAGCTGAATTTCATGGGGGAAAAAAAAAGGAAGCCTTTAGGTCAGTTTTGATTACCAAATTATTTGTAGCTTATAGCAATAAAATATATTTATGCCTTTTGAAACACACTTTTTAAGTAGAGATTTCTAAAGAAAAGACAACTTTGTTATTGCCACACTGAATCTCTCTGCTCCCTAACTCCTGTATTCTCACTCAAAAAAACTGATTTCACTGTAATTTTTTAAGAGGTTAGGTACCTTACACATTCAGGTACCATGTTATCACATATTAAACTAGTATCTAGAGATGTAGATGTCGATAATTATTAGACACTTATGATGTTTGTATTACATTTCATACTATTAAGAATAATTACTGTTTTAACTCTGTTTTATTGCTTTTATTTTCTACCATTCTTTATTTTTTATCATTTTGCAGAAGGACTTTTTGAGACTTCTTAATCAGTAAGAATATGTGGGTTATATTTTATAGACTCTAGCACAGCTGCCTACGTTGTTCTGTTCTTCATACATGTGAGTTTAGCTCAGGGTATGGTGTTTTGTATTCAGAACTTTATAGACCTTCATTGTTTTCTGATGCAATTATTTTTTCCTTCACGTATAACCTTTTCATGCTTGAATGCTTTTTTCTTTTACTTTTGCAATTCACATATTTATCCCATATATCCAGGTGTGGATCCCCTTTGGGTGTGGATTTTTTTGTTTTTGTTTGTTCTTTGGTTCTTGTTGATCTTAATGATCTGAATTTTAAAGTTTATATGTGTATATATATATATATATATATATATATATGTATACACACACACGCACATATACACACATATACACACACACACACACACACTTTTTGGCTTGTTTATCTGCTTTAATTTTGTTTAAAGCAATGGTTTTACCTCTGCTTTTTAAAATTCTTATATGATGCTGAATCTCATGGAGTGGTTCTCAATATTCTTATCAATTCTTACATTAGATGTGTATTTCATACTTCTCTGAGTTCTGAGAAATTACCTTGATCCAGCATGACCTATCTTCTTTTCAGTGTCTTCATTATATTTTAAAATTCAATGATTATATTCTATATCTTTAATATCTCATAGATCATTCCATTTTTTTCCTGTCTGCATGATGCAAAATGTCGGTGAGAAATAATTAGAAAAACTTAACACTTTTCTTATTCCTAGCAATGGTATCATAGAGGAAAATTAGCCCTCATACTTGAGATTGACCACTTTTTTCAAGTTAATGAATCTTTTTATACATTCATTTATTTATTTATTTTCTTGTCTAATTTTAGAATGGGGATATAAAGTGGCCCATTAAGTGATTGAGAGTTGAAATAGACTGTTGAGTTATGTCAGTTCCTATCTGACCCACCTTCTCCAACACACACACTTTTTTTTTCAATACCTAGATGAAAGGGTATAGATTTAGATATGCTGTGTTTCTTTCTTTCTTTTTTTAATCCTTATTTTTGAGAGAGAGAGCATGAGCAGCGGACAAACAGAGAGAGAGAGGGAGACAGAATCTGAAGCAGTCTCTAGGCTCTGAGCTGTCAGCACAGAGCTCAACATGGGGCTCAAACTCATGAACCATAAGATCATGACTTGAACTGAAGTTGGATGCTTAACCGACTGAGCCACCCAGGTGCCCCTATATTGTGTTTCTTTTAAATCATGTTAGAGCTTAAGATGCTTTTGAAGAGGAAGGAAGAAGTCGGTATTTGGTCCAGGTTAGTGGAGTGGTCCACCAGGGCCCTCCCAAATTTTCTTTTCTGTGTTTGTTTTGACAGGCTAAATTGAGCTAGGGTAACTCCTCTTTCTTTAGCTCATGTGACCATCCTCATTAGCAACCAGCTGTGGCAGCATTCTTGCTTAACTTAGAACACTGTCCATGCCACATAAGAGCTAGGAATAACACTGCTTTGGAATGTCCTCACCATGTGGTCTCTGGCACTTGATTGAACTCCTGAAAGTGCTTCTAGGGTAGAGACTGCTTCTTCCTTGGGTGTCTTACTATCTTTTATCACTGTTTCCTCTCTTACTCTGAATTAGGGACTTTCCTTGTTTCCTAATATAAACTTCTCTGTCCCATGAAATAAATTATGTCTTGGAATCTTTTCTCACTTTAGTCTCCCTTTCACCCTTGTATGCAAGCTTGCATAACTTCTTGACGATTTCTAGCATGGGGATGCAAATTTAAAATTATTTAAAATGATAATACAGATTGTGTCCTCATTTTATGTTTCTCTGAACATTGTGAAAATTTGGTTTTGAGGAGACTTAATCATCTTTAACCTCCCCTTTAAAATTTAAAAAAAATTGTTTAAAAATATTTATTTACTTTTTTTTTTTTAACTTTTTTTTTTTTTCAACGTTTATTTTTTTTGGGACAGAGAGAGACAGAGCATGAACGGGGGAGGGGCAGAGAGAGAGGGAGACACAGAATCGGAAACAGGCTCCAGGCTCTGAGCCATCAGCCCAGAGCCCGACACGGGGCTCGAACTCACGGACCGTGAGATCGTGACCTGGCTGAAGTCGGACGCTTAACCGACTGCGCCACCCAGGCGCCCCAAATATTTATTTACTTTTGAGAGAGAGAGAGAGCACCAGTGAGTGAGCAGGGGAGAAGCAGAGAGAAAGGGAGACACAGAATCTGAAGGAGGCTCCAGGCTCTGAGCTGTCAGCACAGAGCCGGACGTGGGGCTCGAACTCACAAACTGCGAGATCATGCCCTGAGCCAAAGTCAGATGCTTAACCAACTGAGCCACCCAGGCACCCCTAAAATTTACTTACACTTTTTCTTTAGCATTCTCTCCTTATTCTGAGTGGCTCTCATTCCTACCCTTTTTTCACATTTGTTAAGTCCCTGATTTTGTTTACATATATTTTCCGGAGAGCTTGTCTCTCTAGCTAGATTTTTTAAGCTCCTGAAAAGCATTAATTTTATCCTTTCTTCTTTGTTTCACAAAATGGGAAGTATAGGTGCCTTGTTAGATAATAGGCACTAAGGAATATGTTAGAATTATGCAACTGTAACAAGATTATTGATTATTACATTGTCAACAGTTAGTCATCTCTTTCAGTCACTTGTGGAATAGGAAAGCTTTATTTAAATTTAACTGTCGTATGGGGTGTGTGGGTGGCTCAGTCAGTTGAGCCTCGGACTCTTGATTTCGGCTCTCAGGGTCATGGGATGAAGTCCTGTGTCGGGCTCCACACTGAGCATGGAGTCTGCTTGAGACTCGTTCCCCTCCTGCTCCCCCCCAACAACAACAAAATTAAATTTAACTGTCATATAATTAAAAGTCATGTCTTGGCCAGAAAGGTAGGAACTTAAAAATACTTAATTGTATACTTTTTATTAGTAATTTTTAAAATGTTCAGTATTTCTGGTAAGTATTCGTTCCTTTGTCCTAATTTATATTAAAATATTTAGGTAAAAATTATCAATATAAAATTATTTGAGAAAATGTTTACTTTTTATGTTTTCATACTTACTATCCTAATATGTACTCCGAATATTAAAAACTTAACCCTAATAGCTTTACTAGTTTCCAACTTGTGATCACACATTATGCTATGAGAGTTACTACTTTGCTATTTACTATCATATTTCATTACTATTTCTTTACTGAAAAGAATTTTAAAAATGGTGGAAAAGTGAGGAATCTGACAGCTGGGTTTATATATGGACTCTTACAGTCTCTGATTTTGGAAGAAGTTTTTAACCTATTGAGCTTCTTCCTCACATAAAAAAAGGCAAGAATAATAACAAACTCAGAGCTTATTCTGAAGGTTCAATGAAGTGATGAATTAAGTAACATAGTACGTAGCATGCGGTAGGCTACTCAGTAGATCCTTTACCCACATGCTAAGCACTACACTAAGCAGTTTGGGGAAGTCAAAGGAAGAATCACATAGTCCCTACCTTCAAAAGTTTTATTTACAAGGTAACTGGGAAGCAGTTGCATGCAGCCTCTTGTTTGCCATCATGTGTTTTACAGATGTTAGCATTTTCCTTGCGTGCTATGGTGGGAAAAGGGTGGGAAACATGCTGTAGACAAGTTCAGCAGGAGTAATCAGAGACAATTTCATTGTAATCAGAAAGATGGAGGCAATTTAACCTGGAGGATATGGTATGTAGGATTTTGACAGACATGAGGGTCACAATTACAGGAGACGAAGTTCCCAGGTTGGTATAATTAAATTACTAAAGGCAGAGATGTAGAACTATTTGATAGAATGAAGGCTTCTTCCACTTTGATTAAAAAACTGAGGATTTTAGAGAGAGAGAGTAGTAGATTAGGAGCCGATTATGGAGGGATAACCAATATTGCTAAATTTAAAAAGTAGGATCTATATGCTTTGTTATGATTACCTTTATAAAAATCAAAAGTGGCCTTTTTATTGCAAGGTTAAATTGTGGATATTGCCATAAAGCATGGAAAGCTTGCATATTTCCCTCTGATTCTACAAGTCACCTAGTCTGACTTTGAATCTATGAAGATAGTACTTAAATACAATTTCTTGAATTATTCCTTATTTTATTCATACATTTGGGAATTATAGGGCAATTTGTGTAGCTTGTTTCAAAATTGTGATTTCATCGTGGCATCTTTCTGGCAACAATGTGGGCTTTGGATGCTTGGATATTACAGTTGAGCTTTATGTTTTTCTTTTTCTTTTATAAAAACTTTCATGCACATATCATTTAAATGATTTTAAGTCCTAAAATACCATTTTGTACATATGCCAGATTATCAGCTTATAGTCATTCCTATAAATGTGGATAACTGTAACAGGTAAATATTTATGATCAGTAAAATTCCTTTATATTGGCTTTGAGTAAGAATATTATAGATTATATTTTTTCACTTACAGAAGATTAAATGTAAATCATGAATACTTGTTTTTATCAGTATTATAAATTTGTTACTTGCTCAAAGAAATTTTTTTTTTTAATTATGATATAAAAGCCTAGAGAAATTGACAGTGCTAGTGATTATGTTTTCCTTTATTTCAGGTAATATTTGATCTTTCACCACAGCAAAAAGAGTGGCAGAGGTAATAAGTGAATTAAAGTATTGTGGTCCATGAAATCTGGATCAAATTTTCTCTATTTTGTCCATTTTGAATTATTCATAGATTTAACATTTTTGTGGGCACTTTTAGGGGTGAAATATTAACAGAATATAATATTTAATCTTTATAATTTCAAAAATGTCAAATTATAGGAGATTTTGTATAATGTTTTCTCTAGTGTACTTTGAATCATAAGTACATTTTAGTTTTCATTTAAAATTTTATTAAGTATTTAAAAATTTATAAGGCAATATGTGATCATTTAAAATTCAATTTGAATATAAAGGGTATGAAGTAAAGGTTATATATTAAAAGTAAAAGCCTCTTCATTATTACTCTTAGTGCTGCTGACTAGCATTTATAACTAGAGTTAAATTTCTTTTGTAGCCTAGAAATTTTCTGTTAATTTACAATTTTCTGTATGTTTGCATATTTGCTTGTGTTTTATTTTTCCCATTACAAATGGTGTCTTTCTATACATTCATTCTAGAACTTGCTTTTTTCTACCTAGCCTGGTATTTTGGACATCTTCCCATTTCACTACATACAGCATTCTGATAAACTATAGTTCTTATTTGATTTTTATCACTGGGCATTTAGATTATTTGCAGGATTCTAATATAAAAAACAATGCTCAATGAAATTTCTTGAACCTAATTCCTTATATAATGGTGTGAATATGTGGAAGTGTGTGTAAGTGTATAGAAATGGAATTTCTCTTTCAGAGGATATTTAATTAACATACTGATAAGTTCTTATCACAAAGAAAAAAATTTGTAACTATGTGAGATGATGGTTGTTAACTTATGGGGTGATCGTTTTGCAAAATAGAAATATGTCAAATCGTATATTGTACACTTTAAACTTATACAATGTGATATGTCAAGTATATCTCAATAGAACTGTGAAAAAATACATTTTGATAGGTGATGCCAAAATATCTTTACTTACACTCCAAAACTGATAGAATTTGTTTCTACACAACCTCACCAATAGTGGGTATAACCAAGGCTTTTTTACTTATGCCAATTCTGGGGGTGAAAATAGTATTATGCTTTTTTTAAATTAACATTTCTTTATGAATGAATCACTTGAATATCTTTATGGATTTTTTTTCCTGTTGTATTTCTTTTTGTGTGAAACTGCTCATTCATGCCCTATGCCCATTTTGCTTGGTTATTGGTTTTTTTTTTTTTTCCTGATAATTTTAAATAGTCCTTTGTATATTAAAGAAAGTAGTCCTTTGTTATAAATGGTTCCCCCACCCCTACTCCCATATAGTGCTGTTTTTTTGTTTTTTTTTTTTTTGTTTTTTTTCTTTTTTGTTTCCAGGGCTTACAAAGGCTCTACCTAATTTAAGATTATTGCCAAAACAAAAAAACAAAAACCGTTTTTCCCATTTTTTTTTCCTTTTTTTTCTTTCTAAGTACATTTCAAAGGCATTTCTCTTTTAATTTCCAGTTTTGCCATTTGTGGAGATTTTAAAATTGAGGTTGAAATCAAATGTAGTTGTCTCTGGGCTTGTAGCGCTTTTAGTAGAAAGTCATCCAGAGATGAAAGACATTACTTTAATCCAGAACTATTAAAGTGAGAAGCCTCCTTTCACATGGAATTTTATTCAGTGTTCAAGACACTGTGTTTTTACTATTAAAATGATGGCTGTTTTCCATAATAGAGGTGTTTTTTCTTTTTCATATCTTCATAAATGGAATATAAGCTTAGATATTGGTATATTTGAGACAAAAGTTATACACAGAGTTTGCTGTCTTCAACCTCTTTTTCCATTGCTCAGCACTGAAATTGGACTCTGGAAATATAAGACACACATCAAATTAGAAACTTTCAGTTTCTGGTAGCATTAGATCCAAAGATTTTGTCTTGAGACATGTGAATCTGAAGATGGGATCTGGTTGTTGAATCTTTGTAGATTATCAGTTCTGCTTCTAAACAAATATTCTAGAATGGACTAGAGATACCGAAGGACTAACATCCTGAATAATGTACATATTAAATGGTTCTTTACCTTTAGAGTTTGCTGAAAGAGATGAAGTTTTCTTTCAGCTGGTATTCTGCTTTTTAAAAATATTTAAGATCCCAGTTAGTCTCTCTCCTGTAGCAGTAAATAAATCTCAAACCCTAGACATAGCCTTTTTGATTTCTGCTTTTTAGTTCTAGATTTAAGATTTATTCTGAACTAAATTTACAGTGTAAAAATGAATTGTTATTTTAAATAGATCTATTTTACCAGTGTTTTTAGTGAATGGTGCGTAAATATTTGATCTTTCACTTGCACTTCTAAAAAATGTTTATCATTATGGTGGGGAGTGAAATACTAGATTTACGTTTGCTTCCTTTTATAAGGGTCTATATTTGTTTATAATTTTCCCCAAGTTTTATATAGGTAGATAAACTTTTTTTAAAAACACTTTACTTTTTTTTATTTTATTTTATTTATTTATTTATTTATTTTTTTTCAACGTTTATTTATTTTTAGGACAGAGAGAGACAGAGCATGAACGGGGGGAGGGGCAGAGAGAGAGGGAGACACAGAATCGGAAACAGGCTCCAGGCTCTGAGCCATCAGCCCAGAGCCCGACGCGGGGCTCGAACTCACGGACCGCGAGATCGTGACCTGGCTGAAGTCGGACGCTTAACCGACTGCGCCACCCAGGCGCCCCAAAAACACTTTACTTTTTAGAGTAGCTTTAGATTCACAGCAAAATTGAGCGAAAAGTAACAGAATTCCCAAATATCCACTGCCCCCCCCACCCCCCGTGCACAGCCTTCACCATTATCAATACCTGGCACTACAGCGGTACATTGCTTACAATCTGTGAACCTGTATGGATGCATCATTATCACCCAAAGTCCATAGTTTACTCTTGGTGTTCTACATTCTCTGAATTTTGACAAATGTATAATGACATATGTCTACCATTATAGTATCTATAGAATAGTTTTAGTGCCCTAAAAATCCTCTGTGTTTTGTCTGTTCGTCCTTCTGTGTAATTTTTGTACCTGGTGAGTTTGAACTTTAAACAGATGATTTTGGATTTTAGTTATCTGAAGACGTAGAGTTAAAGGAGGTAAAATAGGATTATATTTAAAGATACAGACTTATTGCTAAACATGGTAGGAAATAACATGGCCCAATGGTAGAAGTGTTAGAGGGAGAGAAAGCTGTTATTCTTGGTTTTGTTGTTCAGAATAAATAATTTTATAAGTTACTGTGAACATAAAGAAATTTGTAAAAAAAAAAAAATCTTGAACTAATTTGTTCTATGGGGCTAGGTATATTTAAAAAGAAAATCTAAGTATGGGTTCTCAAATATATACTTTGTTTTATAGTTTTATGCCTTATATGCTAATATTCTTTTAAAAAATTACAGGTAGAGTATAATATTTTGCTCAGAATGGTCTTATACCATTTTTCTTTGGAAAAAGAGACACCATAATGGCCTATTTTGTAATGAGAATTAGATGCTTGTGGTATGGGTTTATACCCCAGTAATCTCCCACTTAAGTCCACCAAATCTGTTGTACTTGTCTTATTGTTTGTACCTGTCACACTTTATTCCATACCCAACAAAAGGTAAGAATTTTGTAACAGCTGCATGCAAGCGTGAAAAAGGAGTTTAGATACTCAGGTGAGGAGAAGCTCCTTAGTGACTCTGACTGCACATCTATTATTCACTCCATCAGCTATTAAACTTAGCTGCCCTACCTCATTTTTCCTTCTTTTAAGGAAATGACCAAAGAAAATTTGGTACTTTATTTTAGAATAAAGTCTTGTAATAACAAATATATGGGTTAAGTAAGTCTGCTAACCATTGTTATTTTAAAAAAGTGTTAGCTTTCTTGTATTCCTAGGTGTATTTGTAACCGTTGCTTGTTGATGTTGTATGTAGGATGCTGCAGCTGATTCAGAGCAGACTCCAAGAAGAACATTCACTTCAAGATGTCATATTTAAAAGTGCTTTTAAAAGTGATTCAACAGCACTTCCACCAAGGTGAGATGTAATTTTTAAATGTACAACTATTTATTAGGATTTGACTATGACAAAGTTTGAGTATTGGTTTAGTTCCTGAATCTCATATTTCTTAGAGGATGTAATCATTCTGTGTGATGATTTCTTTTTACTCTTAAATTTATAGCCTGTGATATTGATCTTCCTGATCACAAATAATATTATTTCATTTTCATTTAATTTTTCTCTTATGTGTGTATGGCATACTTCCATATAAAATTATATTAGGTTTTAAGAACAAATTAATTGCATTTGCCATTATTTTATGAGGATGTAGAAACTTTGGTTAGGAGTTTGTGTTTTTATTTCACTTTTTTTTTCTCTTTTTTAGGTTACAACAGGTGATATTTAGAAATGCTATAATCATGAAAATGATCATTTAAATTTAAAACTATACAGAGGTTTGACATTTGCTTAGGAAGATGTCATTGTCTGTTTGAACTTGGATGGCATGCCTTCCCTCATTCTTACTTCCATCTTTCTCTGTCCCCTACAGTGCCAGAAACAGCTGACAAAAGTATGTTTTTATTGGACTAATTCTTTTAATCTTTCTTCTCTTACTGGCCTTAGTCCTGTGGTCAGATGTGAAGAACCATGGAACGAATATATGTGTGTGTGTGTGAATATATGTGTGTGTGTATGTGTATATATACACATATATACACGTATATATATATGTAATTGTTTTTCTACTTTGTAGATGTATGAGTTTTTATAAATGTGTAGACTTCAAAAAACTGCTGTGGTACTTTTGACATTTAGATCATTACCTAAAAATTGATTTTTAGGGATTCTTTTCCCCATCTACAAAGTGTTCCTTCCACAGGACGGTGACTGTGTTGAGTGTGCCATAAGTAATCCTTCCTCTCATGTTGTAACAGGGAAGATGATTCATCACAGCCTCCAGATGCTTGCAGAATTCATGGTCATCTCTATGTCAATAAAGTAGCGGGGAATTTTCACATAACTGTGGGCAAGTATGTTCTTTTAACTTACTGAAAATACTTTAGACAAGTTGGCAGCTTGGTTTAAAAGTAAATTCTTTGCTAATCAAATAACATAACTACTAAAGGACTGTTTACAATGTTGTGTATCTGCATTTTTGATATTTTGAAACTTACATTCAGGGCTTCAATCTCAGGATAGAGAAGACTACTAACTTTATTTATTTAAAAAAATTTTCAATGTTTATTAAAAAAAATTTTAACATTCATTTTTGAAAGTGAGTGAGACAGAATGTGAACAGGGGAGGGTCAGAGAGAGGGAGACACAGAATCTGAAGCAGGTTCTAGTCTCTGAGCTGTCAGCACAGAGCCTGATGAGGGGTTTGAACTCACAGACTGCGAGATCATGACCTGAGCTGAAGTTGGACCAAGCTTTACCGACTGAGCCACTCAGGCACCTCAGTGTTTATTCAATTTGTTTTTTTTAAATTTTATTTTTTAAACTTTTCAATGTTTATTTTGAGAGAGAGAGAGAGAGTGCGCAAGTGGGGGAGGGGCAGAGAGAGAGGGAGACACAGAATCCAAAGCAGGCTCCAGGCTCCGAGCTATCAGCACAGAGCCCAACGTGGGGCTCAGACCCACAAACAGCAAGATGATGACCTGAGCCCAAGTTGGACACTCAACAGACTGAGCCACCCAGATGCCCCAATTTATTTTTTTAATGTTTATTTTTGAGAGAGAGAGAGCATGAGTGAGTGCGTGTGTGTGTGCACGTGCACATGAGCAGCGAAGGGGCAGAGAGAGAGGGAGTCAGAGGATCTGAAGTGGGCTCTGTGCTGACAGCAGAGAGCCTGATGTGGGGCTCGAATCCACAAACTGTGAGATCATTACCTGAGCCGAAGTCGGACGCTCAACTAACTGAGTCACCCAGGTGCCCCAAGAAGACTACTAACTTTAAAAACTACTTCAAAACAAAAGTAAAACAGTCATGTTATAGTTTATAAATTAAATGAGCTGTAAGTGGATATGGATGAAAACCTTCTACTTGCCAAGTATTAGTAGCCAGGAAGCTCTTACGTAGACATTTTGTTAATTTGTTCATGTTGGATGGCATTAGGTTTTTGTTTTGTTTTTCCTTCTGATGATCATCATCAAAATGTAATCCCTGATGAATTTGAGACAAGTATTTTTATGTAGTTAGAAATTAGTAGTGCCTAAGATAAAGTATGTAGAAGTTAAGAAAAATATCAGACCACCTGTCTTCATGAACAGCACCAGTATAGTTACTCTCATATGATATAAACACTTGGTAAAGTTCTGAATAAATAGATTCTCTGGCTCTCTCCCTGCTCCCTCCCTCTCATTCTCCTTCCTTCCATCTAGAGTTGTAGAGCTGAACAGTTCTTTATTATAAAAGACATTTTTTGAGTACTTGCTGTGTGCATAGTACCATGCTAGGTACTAAGGATAAAAACCATAAAAAAGAGAGAAAGTGTTTTTGCCTTTATGGTGCTGACATTCTGTGAGAGAATCCAAACTTTGAACAGTGAATTACACTAATAAATACTTAATTATAGTTGTATTGAAGCTGTAGAAGTATGGCTGATAAGAAACTATACATAACAGGGTACTTGACTTACCCTGCACATCAGCAGAGGCTTTATTGAGGAAAACCTTTGAACACTAGTGAATGATTAGGAATTTTATATATAAAGGAGAAAGGGCATCCAGACTGAGGGAAAGGCCATAAAGCAGGATAAAACGTTGCTAGAGATTTTTTTTGTTATAGGTAGAGAAAAATAGAGTAAGTCTTTTATGCAGTATTATTTCAGTGTTTACAATGATGAGATCAGACATTTGTCTTTCTTGTCCCATTCTTCTTGACATTTATATTTTGTTGTTTTCTTACTGTTGCCAGGATTGATTCTGTAGCTGGGAACCTTAGAATTTCTTAGTATAGTGCAGACAATAGATAATAGCTGGCTCAAAGAAATTGAGGTTTTATTGCTCACATGGATACAAATAATATCCTACTCCCAAACTAACTGAAAGAGAAAGAGGGTAACTTTGACTAATATTTTATGAGCCTCTATATCATGGCCTTGTTTCCAAATTTCACTTCTCTCTCCATGTGATAATTCATGCCATGAATAAGGGAGGCCAGATGGGAAAGTATTTGGTTTGTATCTTACCCTTATCTCTGGGATATCTTATGAAGTCCACTCCTAATATTTGGTATTAGGTTTACCAAGTTCAATATTGATCTTTTTGAAGATCTCATTTTATCTTCTCAGATAGAATATCATCATTCTCAACTGTAATATAAAGGAGAAATTAAAAGAACATGATTTGTAACACGATAATATGTATTTCGATATGCAAATGTTTGAGCCTGAATACATTATAGATAAGGTAATGGAGTAGGCAGAGGCTTACCACTTACATGTAGAATCATCAGGTATATATCAGTTGCGTATGCAGAATGAAACATGTATTGGCCGTTCAAATATCACGAATGCTATTTCTGTTGATTCTGAAATAGGGAACAACTCTGTAATACTGCAAATAAAACAAAGTAAGATATTTTCTCCATTTCCTAGGAAATTTAGTATGTATTGAAACTACAACAAAGTACTTTGTGTAGCTAAATGGAGTTAAATTCTAGACTCAGATCATTATTCATAGGTTTTTCACCTTTATGAATGCTGCTTAGAGTGTTTGGAAGTCATGCAAGATGTGGGACAGTATTTTTCTGTGTGACACTGTCCCTGCATTGCAGGATGCCTTGCTTCCCTAGCTGCTGTCCAATAAATGCCAGTAGTGACTCTTCCCTGACAACTGTGGCAGCCAAAAATGCCTCCTCCCAGCCTTCCAGTTTTCAAAACAATCTTTCCTTCACTGAAAATCACATGGAACAATATATTGTAACACATGAAAAATATATGAAATTCAGATTTGACTGTCCAAAAACAAAGTTTTACTAGAACACAGTCATGCTTCCCTGTTTACATATGGCTACTTTCACACTACGAGGACTGAGTAATTGTGGCAAGGGCTGTACATGACTCATCACTTTGTGCTGCTACTCGGTGTGCACTACAAATTATAACAAGTTATGACACTTATAGCTTGACAGCATTATAGATGCCCTGTGTATTGCTGTCCTCCAGCATTTTATTTATTTATTGTGTTACTCTGTCAGAAAAGAAAAAGAAATACGGGTTTCAGATATACTTTTAAGGCACAGTGGAGTGTGGATTATTTTATCAAATTTGACCTCAGAATAGGATGTTTATTATGCAATGACACTATAGCTGTGCTATGAGGATACAGGACACTTCAATAATAGCAGACTAAGCATGCATAACAACATCACTAACTCTTGGGAAAAATAAAAATTTAAAAGGGAATATCTAAACACAAGTAGAATTTCTTCATAAGAATAGAAAATGAAACTGAGGACTGCCACCACATTAAGTTTAAACGTGACTAATTGGTTAGCTAATGCTAAGGAAGGAAAGCCACTTACTGGCAGGCTGATGGAATTGTGTGTGTGTGCACCAATCAAAGAAAGGCATCTGGGGAAAATAGACTGACTTTGGGTGGTTAGCCTTTTGGTGGGAAAAGTGCTTAAGCAACTGAGGACCTTGAGAGCAGTAGCAAATAGTCAGTTAAAAAGCAAGGCAGGTGATACTGAGTGGGTTTCCTTGGCTCTTGAGTGAACAGGAGTTACTAATACTGTTTGTTGATTTTTTTTTGAAGAGTCGATGTGAGTTCGAAACGATTGAAGAATTACTTGTCTGTGAATAGCCTGCATGGAACAACTATAGATAAAAAGATTTTTAAAGAAATTGAGAGAACATCAGTGTGTTGCTGGTAGTAAATATGTATGAAGCAGAAAAAGGCTTACGTATATAAACTTTCAAAGCCTGTGAAAATGTAAGGTGTTTAAAGCCTGTGGTTCTATCTACTGTATCAGCAGCAGTACTTCACAGAAAATATTTGAATTGAGCATGTATTAATTGAAGTGATAGTGTTGATGGTGAACTTCATTTGCTCTCATGGACTTAAATATCGTCATTTTCATGAACTTGTCAGAAGGAAAAGCTAAATGGTACAACTTGCCCTGCTACATAACAGCTTGACAGCTTAGTGGTAAAGATTTTGTGTGTGTATGATTTCGGAGCTCAGGGCCAAGATTGAGATTTTTCTGAATAAGGACACTTGCCACCCATTATTATTGAGCACTGAATAGCTTTGGAAGTTAAGTTTTGTGCAGACTGGATAATGTTTCTCAATGAGGTTAGCCTAAAATTTTAAGCAAAAGCAGTGTTTATATATGAAACTCATATTGTGGTAAAGTTATTTCAGCGATAAGTAACGTCAAATGATTTTAAGTGGTTTTCCTTGCTTCCCATGCTTTTACAGCCTGCACTGTCAAAAGTTAAAACAAGAAACGAGATCTCCATTCTTATACTTGTATATATTTTGCAACCTCAAATTATAGTTCCTGAAGTGTTTCAGACCTTGATGCAGGTGCAAAGGAAATTTACATGTTTCAAAATCCATTTACCTGTGTACTTAAGGAAATTCCATCTTAAAATGCAAGTGATCAATCTGTGTTATGCAATGACATGCCAGAAGGAAATACCAAGAGAAGAATGTAAGAGAGTTCTATCCAAGCAATGAATATACTCAACTAAAAGATATGCTCATAGATTAATATTTTCAAAGATAAGACATATAACATTTCATTATAGATCATCATAACACATAAATTTTTGTGATCAATTTTGAAAATAGGGAACCCTAACTCTCAACCCTAGTTAAGGAAAGGTTATCTCCCAGCAAAAATACCTGAACTACAAAAAAAAAGTACTCAGTTATTACTATTACATTTTAAATGTCAGGGTACCTGGGTGGCTCAGTCAGGTAAGCATCCAATTCTTGATTTCGGCTCAGGTCATGATCCCAGGGTTGTGGGATCAAGTGCTATGTCCGGCTTCATGCAGGGTGTGGAGTCTACTTAAGATTCTCTCTCTCTCCCCATCCCTCTCCCCCATCCCTCCCCCCCATCCCTCCCCATTCACACACCCTCGCTTAGTCTCTCTCAAAAACAAATCATTAAGAAAAGGTCGCGAAAAATTTTCTTTCCTCTTGTGTAACTAGTACATATATTTTCAGTGTTGCATCTTGGCCCACAAAGCCTAAAATACTTACTGTCTGGCACTTCACGGAAACAGTGTGCCAGCCCCCAGTTTTTTGCATGGCTGAGATGAGTAGACTTAGCTATTTAAATCATAGGACAAACATGTTTTCATTATATATTAATAAAATTATATAACTGAGGAAATATCCCCTTTCTGATTTTAATTAGTTGTATATTTAAATATTACGACTTTAATCTTTTTTCTTCCTTTCAGGGCAATTCCACATCCCCGAGGTCATGCACACTTGGCAGCACTTGTCAACCATGACTGTGAGCAGTTTCCTAAATTTTTTCTGTGAAGATGTCATTGAAAAGTGTTGTGTGTGGGTTTTTTTCTTGTGTTTTGTTCTGAGTGCAGATGTAAGGAGTGTTTTAAAAGTGGGCTTTTGTCGAAACAGATGTCCAAAGGAGAAAATAAATGATTAATTTATTGACTCTAATTCATTTTCTCATGTCTTTAAATTACCTGTGTTTCTACTTATTTATAGCTCAGAAGTTGCTGGGATTAGGGAGTAGAGCCTTAGTGCGCGTTCTATCACTTGGTACACATTTCTGCTAATTTTTAGGGTTAATGAAGGGAATGTGTTTGAAGTTTATTTCAATATATAAACGTACATCTGGACACATGTATACATATAAAGTATTCAAGTTTTGTGTAATAATTGTCATAAAACTTAGTTTTTAAAGTCTGTTTTAGAGAACAAAACCAAGTAATAAATTCCATAAAAAGTCAGTTTGTCACATTTAGCAATGGTGTGCATTAAAAATATATCTGATTGGTTTCAGTATTTGGCTACATGGACATTATTCCATTTGTTCTAACAATACAGTCCTATCACTATATAAAGATTTGGACCAGGAAAGACTCATTATTGTTATCTTTGGTTATGAAGATTAGATGTACTATCTCATAGATGTAATTATGAAATTTAAGATACAGCATTTTATCAGAATGTACTTACCATTATACATTTAATTCCACATATTTATTTGTATTCTCTCAAAATAATGTGATTTTAAATACTATATTATTATACCTGCAGATTGAGATAATTTTATTTGAGGTTAGATAGGAATGTGAACCAATCTGTAATATGTGATTTTGAATAATTTAATTTCTGTACTTAATTTTGTTTTATTCCTCTTAGCTTACAACTTTTCTCACAGAATAGATCATTTGTCTTTTGGAGAGCTTGTTCCAAGAATTATTAATCCTTTGGATGGAACTGAAAAAATTGCTGTAGACCGTAAGTATTTAATAATTACTATTGGAATTTGCATGTAGGAATTGTTTTTATAACTTTAATATTAACCCATTTTTAATAATTCTCTTTAACCCCTTTGTAATAAACAGATAAATCTTTAAGTGGATTAAGTGATTGATAATTTTCTGTGGTAAGGTGTGTAAGAGAGAATTTGTCTGTTAAAACATGAACCATAAGAACAAAATAAGAAATTAGAGTAACAACTAAGTAGGAAAAAGAGTTGAATTTAAAAGCTCTCTAAATATATGGAAGGTTAATGTGCTAATAGGGCATAACTCCTAATAGGGCACTAAAGAAAGAATAAGAACCAATGAAAGTTTCAACATTATAAGAAATGTTTTCTTAGTATAGGTTCAGAGTTCTAAAATGCATATTTACCATTATAGAAACCTCCTTGGGGAATTTTACAAACATCAGAAACGTAGAGTTATTCTAGAATAGTTTGGTTATTAACACGGTCAGAAGTAGTACATTATAGCATAGATCCCTTTTATTACTGTTTTAACCTTCTGTTCCACTTAAAATTTCATTTTATCCAAATATGGATGGATTATTTTTTTTCTTTTTTTTGGATGGGTTATTTTCTTAATTAAAAAAAATTTTTTTTTTCAACGTTTATTTATTTTTGGGACAGAGAGAGACAGAGCATGAACGGGGGAGGGGCAGAGAGAGAGGGAGACACAGAATCGGAAACAGGCTCCAGGCTCTGAGCCATCAGCCCAGAGCCTGACGCGGGGCTCGAACTCCCGGAACGCGAGATCGTGACCTGGCTGAAGTCGGACGCTTAACCGACTGCGCCACCCAGGCGCCCCTATTTTCTTAATTTTATAACAAGTAATCAATCTTGTGTTTCTTGAAGGTTTTTGGTTGCCTTTCCTCTACTGAAATAGTCCTACCATATGACATGCCCCACCTATAGGACCTGTTAAGGACATGTAAAGCTTCTTGTGCTACTAGGAATTCTAGCCTTTGCAAAACTCTAATTGAGGATTTCATTTTTTATTAATTCAAATAGATTTATTAATATCATTTTCAGTATTTTACTCTTGTAGCATAGTGTTGTAATCAGATGCATCAAAGATGGTTTACTTAGAATCCTGGCTTACATTCCTGAGTATTTTATGTTTGTATGGAAATGCTTCACTTAAGGAAACTTGAGTGTACTAAATTTGGAAATGTGTGAGTAGAAACATTCTGAGAATTAAAAGCTTTATTCAATATATAATCTCATCTTTATGTGTATGTTCATTGTATACAGAAATACACTATATGTTACTTATGAAATGATCATTTGAAAACATGTTGGTTAATAGTTGGTTTCAGGATGCTAAAATGAATTTGAATTTTTGTACAGAATCAGTTCTAAACAGATTAATTTTCAAAGGCTGTTTTTGAGTTTATTCCTAAATTCACAAAGACGAAGCGACTTTTAGAATTATGTTTTAAAATGCCACCAGATGAATGTCAGTAGGTTACTCAAAGCTTTAAAGCAGGTGTGCACTTCTCCTTATTAATATGTGTTCTATTGGGCTTTGTTTCCCAAAAAGAAAAAAGAAAATTAGCATTACAAATGTGTTGTGTCAGGTAACCTTTCCCTGGATGTTTCCGAGAAATTGTGAGGGGATCACTTAGTACTTACATCTTGAATGCTGTACCAATTTGGACAGACCCATAACCTTTGGAACAATTTGTGACCTGCAACCAAATGTCATTCAACAGTATCTGCCTCTCCACCCCACCCTCACCCCCAAACCTAGCCATTAAATTATCTAACCAATTTATAGCCTTTTCTTGAATTAACAGTGGCAACTACGTCTTCAGTAGTTCTCTGGCCACAGCTTCAATGCTTTCTATTTTTTCCTGTCATATTTCTTTGACCCTTTTGGTTATTATTTATTGTGCTTCACTCCTCACAGGTGATACAATTCCCTTTGTCCTCCATTTTTTTCCCAAAGTAATTATCCTACCCACGTGTGTAGCACCTATAGGTTATTGCTTCACCACTCTCAGTTTCACCTTTTTTTCATTAATATGTAATACTTAAATACCTTTTTCTCTTAGCACTTTGAGCTCACTACCTCTGTTTACAGCACAATAGAGTTTATTTGTAAAAACCTCAAAACTAAGCACAGGTGAAGCAATTCATCTTACATCAAAGGACGAAACTGAAGACCACCCACAATTAATAAGCCATGTATTGGTGGTGGACAGAGTGGACACTCTTCTTCCCTAATCTTATCTGTGATAATAGGCTAAAGTCTATTATGTTGGGGTTAATAATAGAGGAACTAGTCAAACACTGTTCATGTTTTTGAGAGTTATAGTCATACAGGTGGTAGGTAAGTAAGTGAAGTTGAAACAGGTTTTATTTTATTTTGTCAGAAACTTGTTTAATATTCGTGTTTGAAGACACTGTTACTCTTAACCTCTCTCTCCTATCTACAGTTTACCCTTCCCTCCCCTATTCTGAATTACACTGAGATAAGAGACAGAGAAATTGGATTGATGGAAATAAAAATTCATTAATGTTGAGCAAAAGAAGATAGACACACAGAAGTGCATATTGTGTACTTGCATTTATATGAAATTCTAGAATAGGCAAAACTAATCTGTGATGACAGAAGGTAGATTAGTGGTTGGCCTAGGGTCAGAGGTACAGGGTATTGACTGCAAAGGGGTATGGAGGAACTTTTTGAGGTGGTAAAAATATTTTCTGTTTTGACTGTGGTGGGCAGAGACATTTGTCAAAATTTATCAGACCATATATTTAAAATTGGGGTATTTTATTCCTGTACAGTTTCTATAGACAGTTATTATTGTGTAATGTGAAGTACATCTATTTTCATGTCAAATGTAATGAGGCCCTATTACTTATCTAATTGAAACTCTAGATAGATACTTCTAATTCTAAATTTTCTATAAGATAGACCTAGAAAATTAACCTGTTTTGTATTCTGTGAACTGTTACCTGTTTAAGGTTAATTAATAATTGATAATCTACTGGTATTGATGATTTGTATAAACTTAGAAATGCCTAAAGGCTATATAAATATGATCCTTTTGATTATGCAATAACCTTAGACCACCATGGAGTAGGTTCTTTAGTTATTTTCCTCCTGTATCAATTCTTTGTATATATCCAAAGGCTGGCTAAATTGGTTTATTTATATATCTTAAGATATTAGTAAAAACTGAAAATATGTCTTGTGGTGGTTATACTATTATAACTTTATTCTCACTAGTTTCTTTACTGTAAAGAAATGCTACTTTTACTTTTCATATTTGATAAAAGGATAATGTTATAAAGGATATCTAATGACTAGTTCATTTTTTTAACATTTTTGTTTTTGACAAAGAAAGAGAGACAGAGTGTGAGTGGGGGAAGGGCAGAGGTAGAGGGAGAGAGAGAATCTTAAGTAGGCTTCATGCCCAGCGCAGAGCCTGACTCGGGGCTTGATGTCAAGACTCTGAAATCATGACCTGAGCCCAAAATTAATAAGAGTCAGACCCTTAACTGAGCCACCCAGGCGCCCCATTTTTTTTTTTAACAACTAATAGATGTGTATACATGACTGTTTTATGCTTATTGAGAACTTGTTTACCAAGTATGAGTATATTGCTTTCGTTGATTCTTTAAAAAAATTTTTTTTTTGTTAAACACTATCATAAGTATAAGTAGCATTAAGTTTCTTTTTTTTTTTTTTAATTTTTTTTTCAACATTTATTTATTTTTGGGACAGAGAGAGACAGAGCATGAACGGGGGAGGGGCAGAGAGAGAGGGAG
Source organism: Herpailurus yagouaroundi (assembly GCF_014898765.1). Lineage (NCBI taxonomy): Eukaryota > Metazoa > Chordata > Mammalia > Carnivora > Felidae > Herpailurus > Herpailurus yagouaroundi. The sequence goes on from NW_024412407.1 coordinate 19,470,568, forward strand.
ACACAGAATCGGAAACAGGCTCCAGGCTCTGAGCCATCAGCCCAGAGCCCGATGCGGGGCTCGAACTCACGGACCGCGAGATCGTGACCTGGCTGAAGTCGGACGCTTAACCGACTGCGCCTGGGTGGCGCAGTCGGTTAAGCGTCCG
>NW_024412407.1:19470815-19478678 GCF_014898765.1 Herpailurus yagouaroundi
TTAAATTTCAAGGTCAATGTGTATAATAGAAGGAGGGTGTATTTGGCAGTAGTATTGTTGCTATTGGATTGATGAAAAAAAACACATTTTGTTTTTATTCTAGACAACCAGATGTTCCAATATTTTATTACAGTTGTGCCAACAAAACTACATACATATAAAATTTCAGCAGACACCCATCAGTTTTCTGTTACAGAAAGGGTAAGTTGAATCTAACTGATAAAATGATTTTTCTTTTCAGTATTTTATAGTCCTCTACAAAAAAAAAAAAGTTACGACTTGGTGCTCTCCCCCATTTAAAATTTGTGGAAGTTTTGAAATGCATTAATATTTTATTTTAAGCTAATAACTGGATATTATTAGTATGCTGTAGAGCAAGAAAAGAAGTAGATTTTAAAAATCTGGAATGTCTTCAATTAAAACAAAATATTAAACTATGATGGTATTAATGATTTTATTCTTAATATCTTAATTTTGTAATGTTTTCTCTTGTATTGGTATAATTAGTTCTTACCTGCCAGCAGATTCTCTGGTTTTGTGTTATTAATTTTTTAATTAATGTACTTACCCTGGAGCATGCATGGTTCTTCTGGCTCAGATAGTAGACTAAGAGGGTTTGCCTTCCTAAGTTAGTGCTTTTTATTCATCTAATTAAAAGGACGAACATTCTGCAATCTCAGGGAGAGTAGCCTTATAAAAATGTATCATGAGGAATATAGTTTTGGAATTGGACAGTTTAACAGACTTCACATGTATTCTGGGGTCATGTTTTCTAATTGTGTTTAAGAATGCTGAATATTCAGGGTGCCTGGGTGGCTCAGTCAGTTAAGCCTCTGACTCTTGATTTTGGCTCAGGTCGTAATCTCAGGGTTCAGGGGGTTGACTGCATGGAGCTCTGTACTGACAGTATGGAGCCTGCTTGGGATTCTCTCTTTCTCCCTCTCTGTTCCTCCCACCCTTGTGTTCTCTCTTTCTCACAAAATAGATAAACTTAAGAAAACCTTTCTTTTTTTTTTTTTTTTCTTTTTTCTCAACGTTTTTTAATTTATTTTTGGGACAGAGAGAGACAGAGCATGAACGGGGGAGGGGCAGAGAGAAAGGGAGACACAGAATCGGAAATAGGCTCCAGGCTCCGAGCCATCAGCCCAGAGCCCGACGCGGGGCTCGAACTCACGGACCGCGAGATCGTGACCTGGCTGAAGTCGGACGCTTAACCGACTGCGCCACCCAGGCACCCCAAGAAAACCTTTCTTTAAAGAATGCTGAACATTGAAATATTATCCAGAATTCCAAGGCAAAGTACAAGTGCTTTTAAAAATTTACTTTCCTCCATGTGGAGTTTCCTTTTGATAGTTTTCTAGCTTATGATGACTATGTCCTCAGTAATAATAGAGTTTCCCTTAGGAGATTAAATACTGAAGTTTTCAGGGGTGAAGTTGTCATGTTTGACTTTCAAAGGGTTCAGGGTGAAAAACTTAAGTGTGTGTGTGCGTGTGTGTACACAGAGAGAAAGTAGGTAAAAAATATATTGTGCTTTTTAGCATTTTTTTTTAAGTTTTATTTATTTTGAGAGAGTGTGCACGTGTGCGCATACACACATGCTAGTGAGGGAGGAGCTGAGAAAGAGGGAGAGAGAGTCCAGAGCTGGCTCTGCGCTGACAGCCGACACGGACTCAGTCCCACGAACTGTGAGGTCATGACCTGAGCCGAAACCAAGAGTTGGACGCTTAACTGACTGAGCCACCAGGCGCCCCATCAGCAATTTTAGGGGTTGAATGGTAACATTTTTCACTAAAATTGGCAACACCTGAACATTAGGAGGTCTGGATAGTGTCAAGGCTTTGGGGAAAAGAGGCACATATACATTGCTATGGGAATGCAAAACACCATAGTCTCTATGGAAGAGAGTTTGGCAATATCTGCAAAATGATATGTTCATTTATCTTTTGATCCAGCAATTTCACTTCTAGAAATTGAATCCAAGGTTATAGTGAAAAAAATACAAAAACGATGTGTATGAGGCTATTCATTGTATTGTTATTTGTAATAGTAGAAGATTATAAACAACTCACATGGTACATCCTCACAATGGAGAAACATGGAACTTCAAAAAAAAACAGAAAAAGATAACCATATATTGATACGAAATTAACTCCAGGATAAATTAAAAAAAATTTTTTTTTTTAACATTTATTTATTATTGAGAGACAGAAAGAGACAGAGTGTGAGCAGGGGAGGGGCAGAGGGAGGAGACACAGGATCTGAAGCAGGCTCCAGGCTCTTAGCTGTTAGCACAGAGCCCAACACAGGGCTCGAACTCACAAACCGTGATATCATGACCTGAGCCAAAGTCAGATGCCCAACTGACTAAGCCACCCAGGTGCCGTTCCAGGATAAATTTTAAACAGCCAAATTAAATAATAATATATATATAATCTCAGAGCATTTGACCTCTTTGTAGTGTGTTTGTGCTGATACGGTGACTAAAATAGTTGTGTTTCACTTAAAAAATAAGTGTGGAGTAACTAGAGTTGGTTAAATGGGGGATGAGGGGGACAGAGAGGAGGAGGGCCGAGCTTCATTAGTCCTGAAACCCAAAGTGAATCATTATTAGTGTTTTGTTACATGAACCCCCCCGGTCCTTCAAACAGCTTCTGCCCTGACCTGCACCTGTCATACAGGTGATGACAATATAATTATAGTATGATATTGAACATACCAGAAATTTAAGATGAAGTCACTTTATTGGAAAGTCGATCAGTGGCTTATAAGGCTCTGTTCTAATAGGGGACGGGGTTTTGTAATGCCTCACACGAAATTGTTTTAATTTCCCTTGTTACTTGTATTCCTAAAGCTTGCAGTTTAGTTATAGCTTAATTAAAATAGGGACTGTTATGACAAAAGTCAACAAAGCACTGTGGTAGCATAATTGTTTCAAGCTATAACAGAAATTTATTAGACAGTTTGCAAACTTGATTTTTGAAGTGTAAACAAGATGGAATGAAATAGAGTATTTTCTTGGACAGTGTACACACTATGGGAGGTTTATGATTTTAGTCCCATTCCTTTGAAGAATAAAACTATCTTTAGAAACTGAACCAGTAACTCAAATATTGATATGTTTCAAATTAGTGCATGCTGTTTTCTTCTTGTATTATATCTCCTACAGTTTAAATAAACAACAGAAAGTGAAATTACTTGTTTTTAAATCTGATCATTTAAATGATAGGAAATAAAGTATAATTATTTTGTAAATTCTTAGCAAAGAAGTCTTACAAAAAGTATGTCAAAATATGAACTTAGTTTTTATGGATTTGATCAATGAAGAAGATGCCATATAGTTGTAAGCTCTTGAGCTCAGTAGAATGCTTATATGTAAAGTGACTTTTTGAGAAAATAGAAAAGAATGACTCTGCTCTTTTGATTCTTTCAGAAGCCAAAGACACAAAGAATATAGGATAATTCAATTGTGTCTGAAGAGCTCAGTCTAGTAGGACAATTCATAAAGAGATTTGGATATCCTTCTTGTATAGTTGGACTGTAGGGCTTCATATTGCCTGTGCAAGTAACCAGATGATGTGAATCCCATTTTTCTCCTTCTCCTATCTCTCCCCTTCCTTTTAGGAACGTGTCATTAACCATGCTGCGGGCAGCCATGGAGTCTCTGGGATATTTATGAAATATGATCTCAGTTCTCTTATGGTAACCGTCACTGAGGAGCATATGCCTTTCTGGCAGTTTTTTGTAAGACTCTGTGGTATTGTTGGAGGAATCTTTTCAACAACAGGTTAAGATTCGTTCCTTTTTTGTTTAATTTCTTGAGTGTTACACTGAAATTAAGATGCTGTTACTTAGCAGGAGCAGGAAATATATATACATTCCCATGTTTTGATATTTTAATAATTTTTTCTTTAAGATTGAATTCCAGATCTCTGAATTGATTAAGCATTACACCTAACTAAGTTCACTGCATTCAGTGATTCAAGGGAGACTACTTAGTGAGCTAGAAGGATCCTAGAATTGAATCCAGGTTCTGCCATCTGCTATCACGTGGGGATAGGCTTGTGTATAGATCACTTGCCTTTTCTGAAATTTTCTCCTCTATAAAAATGGGAATAATAACGTATACTTACAGGTGTGTTGTAGGATTAGATGATAAAATGCCTAGAAATAGTAGACACTTGAATGTAAATTTTTTCTCACGTAAGGCATTTTTAACTGTACAATATGTAAAATCACATCTTATGGTACTTTGAACTGTGCAATATGTGCAACAAAAAATTTCAAATTGTTTTCCTGATTTGGGGCTTTTTTGCCCTGAGATTATGAGATGTTCTCAAAGATAACTTTTAGAATCATAATCATTAAAATCTGAGAGTTAAGCACAAAGATAAAGAAAGGAAACCATTCCTTCTTTACCCCCCAACCCCCCCATTCAGTTTTACAGGGAGCTATGTAGTTTATGTACTTTAAATTATTTTTTTTGAACTATGTTTTTGAAATGAATGAATAGGTTTTCTTATGAAAGACTTTGTCACTACTTCATTTGAATTTGTTTAAATTTGTGGTGCTGCCTGGTATTATTTTTCAAAATGGTATGAGTGTGAGTTGTATAAAGCGCCCTTGAAAAGACTGCATGGTGAAGGTCATGAATCATGTGGCCTTGTGATTTTGAAAGGAAATCCATTTGTTTTAAAAATTCAACCGCCTTGTTATTTTTAACCATGGAAACGAATAAAGCAAACTGCTTTGTTTCCTTACTAATCTATGCCATTATAATTAGTTGAGTTTTTTATTCTTATGTAATAATTTAGGAGATGATTAGGAAATAATTTCATTAAAGCATCATTTAATTGAAAACATAAACTTATTTTTTATTACAGGCATGTTACATGGAATTGGGAAATTTATAGTTGAAATAATTTACTGTCGTTTCCGACTTGGATCCTACAAACCTGTCAGTTCTGTAAGTGCTACAATAGAAATGGTGCTGACCTCTAAGTCACAGCATCATTGTTAAATCTGAACAATAGTTTTTGGTGCTCCGAAAGAGATTGCCCAAAATAAAGCATTGTGATTAGAAGGAATAGTGTAAGGAATAAAACTAATGCTTTGGTCTTTTTTCTCCTTAGGTACCCTTTGAGGATGGCCACACAGACAACCACTTACCTCTTTTAGAAAATAATACACATTAGCACCTCCTGAGTGAAGGAGAAAAACTTTTTGCTTGAGACATAAAACCTTTTTTAATAATAAAATATTGTGCAATATATTCAAAGAAAAGAAAATACGAATGAGAAGTGGGAACCACACCTAGGGGGAAAAAAAAAAAGAAAGAAAAACCCAAACTGAAATCCTATATATGTTGTGTCTGTTACAAATGTCCTAGAAGAAATTATGCAGCTAATCAGTGAATAAGCCCAACTGGAATATTGCTCGGAAGATGACCCCTTCTGATATTTTCATAGCAAATGGGCAGTATCGAAATCAGACCTTGCTTCTTGGTGGCAAAGAGCCTGAAGGAAAGAAGTCAAACCACATCTAAAGAAAAAGGCATTGATAAGTGCAAATGTTTGCGTCCTTTTGTTTTTAAAAGATATGTCAGAATAAAATATGTAAAACATATGGAAAACTAGTCTAGACTTTAAAAAGTTGTGATCAGGTCACACTGTTAATAAAGGAAAACAGGGATGGGTCCCTATGTTATAGCCATATCCATGTTAAGCCATAATGACAAGACCATTTATCCAATAATTTGGTCTGAGGAAGGTAACTGCTTTTCTTTAAACTCTGGCTGTTGGCTTTTTCTAACAGTTCAAGGCAGGGTCATGGAAGATTGAGGTGAGCAGGTACCTAGGTGCTATAATATGTAACAGAGGTATCATTCACAAATTGTAGAGTGGGCACTTCTACAGGGAGAAGAAAGCACATTTTTTTTTTAAAAAAGATGCTACATTTTCTAATCTGATCCTTCTATACACTTTGGAAGTGGGAGGTGAGTAATAACAAGGCCCACTACTGATGATGAAAATTATCAGCCAATAAAGTATTAAAAGGAAAAGTAGAATATTTTATACATGTTTGGGTGAGGGACAACAGGGTAACTTAAAGTAGAAACATGAGGCAAATATTTAAGACAAGATAATGTCAGATCTGTAAGATTATCATTAGACAATGTCCATTAAGCTGTAAAACTGGATTATGAGTGTTTGCATTCAGAGTGTCCTGAATGGGATTGATTTTGTTATTTTGTTTTGTGTTGTTCTAGCTTTCTCAGTATTTAAGGATTGATTTTAAATTTCCAGACTATAAAAGATAAAAATAATGAGAGGGAGATACACTCAGGTGCCATTAAAAACTATATTTGGAATAGGTGTGCCAACATCATTTTCCTTTTGTAATACTTAATGATAGAAGAATCAACTAGCAGTCCCCATGGTTTAAAGCATTTAGAGAAATGGGAAAATAAAATTCCAGGTAAGTAACAAGGGCGAGTCTAAAGGACTAGATTTAAAATGGTGGTTTTTAGAAAACGGTATGTCACAAATTATAGTTTCACAAATGGATTTTTTTTTAAAGGTAAAAAAATGTTTTCTTGAAAATAGTTGTGACATAATGGAGAGGAGAAATACTGATAAAACTGCTTTGAAGTAGAGCTTATGTTGAATGGTATTCTGTGGAGAATAACAGAAGCATTATTACTTAAAATATACAGTTGGTCATTAAGAGCCATTAAGTTAACTGATTAACATAGGTGACATAACATGCTCTGAAAGATTTTTTTATTCCAGAAAATTCCAAATAATGAATGAGACTTCTCTGTTATTGATTTCTTTTTTCAGATACTATTTCTAGAAAGTTAAGAGTAGAAACTAATAGAACATTTCTCAAACGGAATTTTACTTAGAATTTTAGCTATTTGAGACTGAATTTTGGTTCTGTGAATCTGCTTTCCAGAAAGTTCATTCAAGTTTCAGAGTTGTTTTTTTTTTTTTTAAGGTAAAATAATTGATTTAAAACTTTTCTTTCAGCTAGGATTTTAACAGTTAAGTGTCTTTAAAAAGGATTTTAAAATTATTTTGGTACTTACATATGATTTTTAATTGTTCCCATGTTTTCTAAATACCATATTAAAATTTTAATGTAATTAATCTGTCCCATTAAAGCTGACTTATAAAAGGAATTTCTTTAAAGCAAAATTCTGCTTTGCCATTGATTTACACTTTACTAGTTAAGAAAGGTTTCTACATGAGACTCCTCAAATAGTTATATTCAGATTTTTGGCAGTCAAAGTAGTAAGATTCTGACGAGCCTCTTGGATGAGGAATGATGAAGTCTACCTTCACATTAGGATTTGCTAGGGGTTTCTGACCTCACCACATGTCTCTTTTCCATTGCAGAGAACACTGTACTGACCTACTTATTCTGGAGCTTTGGCTTGTGCCGGGGAGGGCGTCTTCAATAGGGTACCCAACTTTATTATTCAGCTCTCCTTTTTCATTTTATTAAGGTATTCATAATATTTGTATATATTCCAGGCTAAATATTTTAAACATTGAGACTTCAATTTATACGAAATAGGTTTTTTAAAAACTGTGTTTTGTATACATTGACCTGTAAAAAGAAACATCTAGGTGAATAATTCTCTGCTGCAGTATTTATACAGTACAGACTACCTCTTGGGAAAAGTTTAACTCAATCTTAGAATTACAAAATTACTTCTGATTCTCAATTTAGATGATTAACATCACATTTCTCTCACATGTTATGAAAGTACTGAATTTTCACAGTAAATTTACTAATGCAAGCAAAGTTTGCAATCTTTAATATAAACTGGACTGGAATTCTTTTTTTTTTTTTTTT
>NW_024412407.1:19478778-19510281 GCF_014898765.1 Herpailurus yagouaroundi
CCAGGCTCCGAGCCATCAGCCCAGAGCCCGACGCGGGGCTCGAACTCCCGGACCGCGAGATCGTGACCTGGCTGAAGTCGGACGCTTAACCGACTGCGCCACCCAGGCGCCCCTGGACTGGAATTCTTTTTTTTTAATTTTTATTTTTATTATTTTTTTAAAAAAATTTTTTTTCAACGTTTATTTATTTTTGGGACAGAGAGAGACAGAGCATGAACGGGGGAGGGGCAGAGAGAGAGGGAGACACAGAATCGGAAACAGGCTCCAGGCTCCGAGCCATCAGCCCAGAACCTGACGCGGGGCTCGAACTCACGGACCGCGAGATCGTGACCTGGCTGAAGTCGGACGCTTAACCGACTGCGCCACCCAGGCGCCCCTGGACTGGAATTCTTAAAGGAATGACTTAAGATCTAATTTTTTAATGGTAGAAGTAGGGCTGTATTATGCATCCTGTCTTTTTATGTCCTGGGTTAGTAATTTGAGTACCAGAAAGTAAATTTGTATGCAACCTGTTTCAAAATTTAGAACTTTGAGTCTTGAACTTGAGTTCAAGATGCGTATTTTTGATTAATAAAAATTAAGTCTGAGCCGGAGGACCTTTAAACTGTCATGCCCTTTAGTCTAGTACTTAAGTCCCTCCCCTTGTGCTTGGAGCTCGATTGCAAACCTTCTGCGAGACAAAGTAGATAGCACTATCCAAATTAGATCACCATTTGTTCACTACCTTATGGTATGATGCCAGGATTAATATCCAAGTATTTCCTTACTGTTGTTCCCCCCCCCCCCTTTGAAATAATTTTTTAGTGATGAAATCACCTTGCATTATCTTAAGTTTAGGAAACTGCCTTAGATTTTTTGGTTTTCCTGTGGGTTTTTTTGGTGTTAAGAGAAAAAACACACACGACTCATTTAGTGTATCAATCCTGAACGTGCGGACTCTAACTAAAATGACAAACATAAAACAATTTCTTTGTCCTTTTACAATCATGTATCCCCAAATAGGCCTCAGTTTTTCATATTTAAGCTCCTTTTCCCTCATAGGAAGACTGTGGCAATCCTAGATATCAGTCTGTTACATTTGCTTTTGCTCCAGATGGAGCTAAATTACTGTATGAGATTGAATTTCTTTTGTATTTTCATATTAAAAAGTGAATGAGTGATGCAAATTGAGCAGTTGACTCAAGTCTATAAAACTGTCAACAAAGTTGACAATAATCGGTGAGATATTTAAATAGTTTTGTCTTAGCAACTCCAAATTGTATTGGATGTTTATCAGAAGGAAATAGATGAACAACTCTTCCAAATATCATAACTCATTTATGCGATTTTGTGTAATAATTTTAAGGTAAAACTGAGTGGGTGTGGGGAAAAGTATAGCTTGATGAAAGCAACGTGTACTGAAGGAGACCTTCAGCGACACTTGATGTAACTAAAAGATACCACTTGATGTAACTAAAAGATACTTTGTAAGTTCATTTCTGTTTTCAAGCAGTTATGCAAATCAGTTTGATGATTTCTTATACTAGACATACTAGACTTATCTTTAGTTTCTTTAGAGTAAAATTGACACAGTTGATCAGCCTCATGTTTCCCTACTTAGTCACAGTTCCAGATTAGGATCAGTAATTCAAGTAAAGTAAGGCCACACCTAAACTTTTTACTTGTGTATCAGAACTGTTTCTAGCTGTTAAAACTCAATTTCAATTAAGTGTCCTTTGCCATAACTGTATCTTCACTACTGCCTCTCAAGCCAGTTACATAGGAAAATCAGCAATTTCTAGTTTTATTTTGGGTAAATTAAAAAAATATGTTTTTACAAAGTAAGCAGTGAGCATTTTTCCTTACCTCTCTATGTGAGCATATGGGACAACCATTCCTTTTTACTACAGATAGTTGTCCATGTTTCCAGAACATAATTGTTAGATTCATACTTCTAGAAAAATAGACGTGGGAATTTACATGTAATTTTTGTGAGCTTTGAAACTTACTGATGTTTTTGGAAACTTTAGGCTGACCTACTTTGTTACATTCATTGTGAGATAACAGAACACACTATTTGGGGATTAGTCCCTTCTCAGATCCGTCTGTTTACTCTCAGATTCTAAATCAGCTATTTGAATGAGATGTTGACTGGACATGATGGTGTCGAGTTAGTGTAAAATTGTAAGAAATGTTTTTTGGAGTTGTATGTCCATCTGCCTCAGGCTTTTTCAGTATTAATTTCTTTAGGTGGGGACTGTCTTAAACTCTGAAATATTCATTACTGTATCAGGTATGTTGTGGCTACAGAATACAGGAATTACCAAAACTTTTTTAATGTAGATGCCTCTCCTTTGTAGTTACTATCTGTCCCCTCCCCAAAAGTAGAAGGCTCTTTCTCATTGCATTGTATGTATTAGACATTCAAATAATTGTCAGTTGGTCTTGATATAAAATAATTAGGGATTTTCTTTCATACAGATACCTATTTTGACTGCTTAGACATGTGATTTCTTTAATGCCACAGATAAAAGATGCTTCCAGCATGTAAATGTAACCTTATTAATGGTGTCAGAAAAAAGTGAAGCATTATGTATCTATGTGTTAATTTATATTCATCTGGTAATCTTCTTTGGAAGATTATATCTTTTTCTCAGGGGAGGGAGGAGATCTGTAGTAGTCAGCAGTTAAAGATACAACACTAGAAGAGGAAAACATTTTTAATTCAAACTTTCATTTAATCAAAAATCAAAATGAATACTGGATTAGTGGAATTTATGGAATTAGTGAAAACAAAAATCAAAAGGTAGTAAATTCTTAGAATAATTATGTTTTATCCAACCTCATTGAATTTATATCTTGATTTCATTTTTATTATATCTATAGTTTGTATCTTAATCAATGTAACTCAGAAGTATCATATAGACATCTCAAACTAAAAATCACCAAGTGCTTTGTTTCAGAGCTGGGTTGTATGCCCTGGAAAGAAGTTCCCAGACCTTAGATGAGATTGGAAAAGACCCTGCCCAGAACAGTTCCCCCCCAAATGCCCTTTATGGTGTTCAGAAAAATCTCAAGTAATACCAGGCTAGAAGCTGCCTTCAAGCCCTGTGCACTTAACTACGTGAATGTGCTTTCTGAGTATTACATATCATTCCAGAGAGCATAAATATAAGTAACTGCCATTGTTACCATTTTATGCTTGTGTCATTTGCCAGTAGTTATGATTATTTTTAATTGCTTAGGCCCCAAATGCTATATAATAATATTTCATGTTTTTAACATGAAATGCTGCAATCCAGCATGCACTGATATCAAATAAGATGAAAGTCAGGATAACAGCTATATTATTAATATAGGAATTTGGGAACAAAAACTATTAATTCATTGATAGTATACATAAAACATTTTTAAACAAAACAACACCTATTCTCTAAACGTAAAGTCACTTAGTGAAGTCTATCATCTTCTGCTGTACATTGTACAGTTAACGTTGTCCACTTGGGATGATCAAGATACTAGTAAGTCCTGATGATCACAGAGGAGTAATTTTCCCACTATACAAAAAACTAAAACTAGCATTTACACTTGTATTTGGAGTTTTGCTTTCTCATTGGCAAAGATCCAGGGACTGGTTTTTTTAGGATTCTAGCCTAGTACCTTCCTCCCATTAGTCACTGAGGCCTGAGCAAAATAAGCTTAAATATAAGGGGTTTGGTGACTTCAATAAAAGAGAAGGAAACTCTTGAGAGAAGGTCATCAGGAAAATGGGTAATTGAAAAGATTTAGAAATAATAGTTGTCAGATTGAAATTATAAGAACTAATTTTTACAAGCATAGTAAGTAGTCCTAGTGCAAATACACTTGAGCCCTCATTCTGTACATAATTACTTAAACCTCTTGTTTTATTTTTTGTTTTTTAGATTTCAGAAGTATAGTTGAGGGAAATGCCAAATGTGAGCCCACTTTTCTAATTCTCTCAGCCTTCACTCAGGTCTCCATGGTATAACACACAAAAAGAGGCTGAGATTTCAGTGGAGGATTATTTCTTTTATGGTGTATCTGAGGATGCAGAGATCATTCTTCTACTTGATCTTTTTTAATGTTAATTTTTGTGAAAGCACATGCACGCGCGTGTGTGTGTGTGTGTGTGCGGAGAAGAGGCAGAGAGAGAGGAAGAGAATCTCAAGCAGGCTCCACGCTGTCAGTGCGGGGCAAAATATGGGGCTCGAGCCCACAAACCCTGACATCATGACCTGAGCCAAAATCAAGAGTCAGACACTTAACCAACTGAGCCACCCAGGTGTCCCTTAATCTTGATTTTAAACTTTTCTACTGGGTACCCCTGGAATGGTTCCAAGGTTAGAACTGTCTTTCTTTAGCATATTTCAGCTTCTGTTGTATGTTATTCCATGTTCATTTAGTCAAAATTAGTCCTCTCAAGAAAAAAAAAAAAACCTAAATACCAACAGACAGATGTACTTTGGTGTTTTATGTTCAAGGGCATAGAGTGTTAGGAGGCAATCTGGAAATAAATTTTCCTAAGATATGTATGATTGTAGGCTAAGATATGACTTTCCTTTTCTCACTTAAATAAAAACAATACATAGGGAAGAAATAAGGATGAATACATGACAAGACGTTTGACAGTTAATGAGCTTGGGCATATTCTTTGTTACTTCCTAATCTTAAGAACCACAGTTTGCTGTTTTGGAGGTATCCAGGAGATTCCAGATAAAAGGAGATTGCTGAATGTTCTTAGACCTTAAGTGTGCTGGATGCCCTAAAGTAGGAGAGGAATTTATAACAGAAGCTCACAATGAAGAACCAGACATTCCGAGCCATCTGAGATCGTGCGATGAGAAGGCGCCAGGCAATGAGGAAGAGGGCAGTATTAAAGAGGTAGTGAATATTTCGGAGCCTGGGGAACAGAAATACATAACCAAAGTTAAAACAGCAAGCATCAAATACCTATCTGTGCTATCTGAAGCATAAATGTCATTTTCTGGCTCGTTAGGTGCTCCCAGGTATGTGACATGACCTTATGACATTTTGATTTTTTTATCTATTTCCACAACATGCCTTCTGAATGATTGCCTTTCCATAATTATACTTTGATCATATTACCATATCACAAATCTTCACTGGTTCTTGTTCATTAGAAGGTAAGTTCTCAAGTTCTTAGCCTGCTATTTAAGGTTCCTCTTCCGTTACAATTTACCTTTCCATCCTTATAATCTCTGCATGAACAGCCCTTTGTTTCTACCAGAATTATATCAGACTGCTGTAGTTGATTGTCCTTTATGGAATAATGACTGAAAGAAACTTGAGGCAGTTTAAGGACATGAAGAGTGGTTGAGTGAGTTAAACAGTACAAATTTCCTGCTTGTTGGGTGTATTCTTAATATCCCATTATGATGGGATGGGGTAGAAGAAAAAGAGAAACGGGTTCAAATCTGGATCCTGTATTTCCCATGTGTTACCACAAACAAGTCATTTACCTTCTTTGAGCCTAAATATATCTTTGATAGAAAAAAAAAAAAGCAGGGGTGGGGGGATAACAAAATACCCCCTCATAGGGGTGTGGTGAAGTCTAAGCAAAACTGTATTATGAGGGCATAGTATACAAGGAAGGATCTATAATGTAGTAAATGCTTGAAAAATGTTAATTCTTCTCCTCCCCTGCTCCAATTTCATGTCTGGTATAAAATCAGATACATAGGAGAAGTGCTCAATAAATATTAACTGATTAGGCTTACCTTCTCAAATGTTGTTTTGCTTCTGGGATCCCAGCCATATCCTCTTTCAGTAAGTACTTCTTAACTCCTAAAACATAATTTTCAATGTATTCCAACCAGTTCAACTGGCGCACATCAAAGTTGAATACCTGAAAGGCAAGAAGACATTATGGATTGCTAGAATTGCACTGGTGGAGACCATCACTTTGTCCCTTTGAAAAATTTCTTTTACATAAATGAGTGAAATTCAGTTTGGGAGACTTGGGTGGGACCCCTTCAAAGGAGATTATTTGAACAGTTATTTCCAAGGCACTGACAAAATGGATTATCATTTACACAGAAACATTCAGACACCGATCAAGCACAAATATTTGGCATTTAAGAAGTCTTGGGAGGGAAATTTAAAGGAACTGGCATTAGCTGGTGAAAGCTAATTTCATTTCAAGTAAATTGGGATTAATTATTTTTAAAAGTGATGGGTAGGGAGCAAAACAAACTGTGCTTCTCCTTTTTTCCATTCTTTAAATTTTGGTGTTGTTTCCTTGGCCTACCCTCCTTTCCTGCAATATCACCATTTCATTATGCAGATTAAGGTAAACTGAATAAGCAAACTCTTAAAGAATAGTTTAGCAGAAATTATATTCTGTATTTGCTTTAGAGATGTTATCTACTATGTGTGCTGTTAAATGAAGCCCTTCAAAAACATTTCTTTTAGAGTTAAGCGGTAAGAGTTAAGTGTTTCTCTTGGAACCATAGTGTATTTTCTCCTCTTGGATACAGAATACCATGAAACTATATTTTGCCTTTCACTTTGCCACCAAAAAGCTCAAAAACAGATTCTCTGCTTAACTGCAGTGACTTAGTAAGATCTTGTAGACTACATATGGACATCCTATTTTTTCATTCTTCTCTTTGACTTCATATTTTAATGCATATTTTCCCTAGTTTGGTGTTTTATTTCTATTTTCTTTTATTATAGATTATATATAATACATGATATTTTACATTTATATATAATTTATTAAACATTATATGATATATATGTTTATTGCAAGTTATCTCAAATAATACGGAGTATTAACAAAGAGCAGATGAGATGATTGAGTTCCAGAGAGCTTCATAGACTTGTCCAACAACTGAAATGCTTTTCAAAGGTAATTCTGCATCACTTTGTTTGGATATGTTTATTTACTATAGTATCACTAAATATTACTTACTCATTTATATAAAGAGAGGCTTTTATTTTTATACCAGTTCACATTTCTAAGTTAGATTTCAGTAACGTCCTTGTTTGGAATCCTCATTCCATATGGCAAATCAAACTGAATTCTAAGCCGATTCTAAGCCAGAGTTTGGCAATTATACGCAATTATTCAGGACTGTTACCTTTGCTATTTTGAAAGTGTATGTTAAATCCATAGCACATTTGATTCTTTTCATTTTCAAAAAAATTTTTGGTTATTTTAGGTTAAAATAGTAAAATGTCAAAAAATGAAGCTCTAAGCTACCTTTTGAATTAGAGGGATAAATTACATGGGAAAAATGCAATAAAGATAACTGTACATAAAACCTATAGCTAATTTTAAAAACAATTTACAATAGTTTTTTTTTAAACGACATAGTTTGATCATTATCCATGCATTTCAAACAAGTACTTAGAATAATTTTGTTTATACAAGGGATGTAAATATTTCTGAAAATAGCTCTATTTCATGTCAGTTTTAGAGATGCTCTGCAATGATGTCAGTTAAAGTATCCCTCTAAATCTCACCTGGTGTATTTAACATTTATGGTGTTTGACTTTAAGTAACCCTTAGGTTCCATGGCCCGAAGTAATTCTAGGGCTTGGATTTGAATTATACTCTGAGGCTGGTATGTAGGAGTAAAGCCCATAGCTGGCATGTGAGGCTGGCAGTAGCCTCGCATTTCCTTCTCAGTGTGATGTGGTCTCTTCTGCCTGCTGTCAAGTACTAGATAAATCGAGAAATGCTTTTTTCTTTAAAAAATTTTTTAATTAAAAAAACTTTTATTTATTTTGAGAGACAGCAAGTGAGTGAGCAAGCATAAACAGCATAGGGGCAGAGAGAGAGAATCCCACTGACAGTGCAGAGCCCGATGCAGGGCTCAAACTCACAAACCGTGAGATCATGACTTGAGCCAAAACCAAGAGTCGGACGTTTAACTGACTGAGCCACCCAGGTACCCCAGAAAGTTTTAGTAGATAGTGTCAACCAAGAGAGTGAAAACAACTCAGGATATGCTCAGGGAACACATGACTCTCTGAGGAAAAAACAAACTGGAAACGTATAAAGTACACAAGATTTCTATACTTGTGAATTTCAGAATATACAAAGATTTCAAGAGTTAACATTTATAACTGCCAAGAAGCTAATGTAAAGAAAATAAATGGCATGGCTATTAAGCAATTAATGTGAAGGCCTGTCTTGAGGAATGAAAATCTGAATTATCAAAGATCATTATAGGGATAGAGGCTATATGTGCTGTACATGTACTAGAGAGAAGCCAGTACTGATGGCGGGAGGTCTTAGTGGGATGCACATAAGAGTTGGGGTTAGCTTTAAAAAGTAGGAAAGAGGGATGCCTGGGTGGCTCAGTCAGCTAAGTGTCCAACTCTTGATTTTGGCTCAGGTCATGATCTTGAGGTTCGCGGGATTGAGCCCTGTGTCAGGCTCTGCACTGGCAGTGTGGCGCCTGCTTGGGGTTCTCTCTTCCCCCTTCTCTCTCTGTCCCTCCCCTGCTTGCACACACTCTCTGAAAAATAAATAGAGGCCCCTGGGTGGCTCAGTCAGTTAAGCATCAGACTTCAGCTCAGGTCATGATCTCATGGCTCGTGGGTTCAAGTCCCATGTCAGGCTCTGTGCTAACAGCTCAGAGCCTAGAGCCTGCTTTGGATTCTGTGTCTCCCTCTCTCTCTCTTCCCCACCTCTACTTGCACTCTGTCTCTCCCTCAAAAATAAACATTAAAAATTAAAAAATAAACCTTAAAAATAATAAAAAGGAAGGAAAGAACTGTAGCTTTGGAGATGCAGAATGATCTTGATTTAACAAGAGCAGTGGGTGAGTTTATGAGCAATGAAATTGTGATTTTTCATTGAAGTCCTATGCTGTGGGTTTAGGGAAAATACAGAGGTACTGAGGATTTGCTGAGGACAAACCAAGGGTGAACAGGAATGGAAGCGAAATATGTGAAATGTGACTGCATTTCGATAGCAGGAGGATCTAATCAAAGTCGAGAACCCAGGACTCTTACCTACATTAACTTATTTCCTGCATTGTGTCAATAATACTGATGGATTTTCTTAGCCAAAAAAAAAAAAAAAAAAAAAAAAAGGGAGGGAGAGAAAGAAGGGAGGGAGGAAAGGGAAGGAAGGAAGACCAGAAAAGACAAAAAAGAATTCTGTGTATGTAACTAAAACTTCTTCATCCATCAGCTTTCCAGGTCAAATGGTTGTCAGGACTCTACTCACTCTCTGGTCTTCAGGACTCAGCTCAGACATCAGCATTTCCGTATTGTATGTGCTCCATTCCCAACTCCGGTTGACAAAATACTCCAGCATGGACACTGTTCTTAGCAGCCGATTCATGAGCTTTGTCATCCTGAGGTAAAAATCAGGTAGAAGCAAAAATCAGCACACCACAGATGGCTGCTTCCATGCTACTCTATAGGATGTAGGACACATTATTTTTTGAGAAAAGAGGAAGAATTTCCCTCTTGCCCCCATTTCTTCATTAAAACAGATTCTTTTTTTCTCTTTCCACATTATCTCCGTTGAATAAAGGAAGGGGATGAAACTAATGGAGTCTATTAGGCATTTTAATACAAACAACCTCCTCCTCTTCCTCTTTACTATCTTCTCTTTCTCAAAAGTGGCAGATATTTTAAAAGCTGAGCCAGATATTGGAAAATAACTAGGTGATCACCTACTGTGTGGCACAGTGCTGATACTTTGAAAAAACTACCTCAGCTAATTCTCATATCTGTCAGGTAGGTATTTATGTGCATTTTATGAGTGGGTAGAAGGAGCTTAAGACAGATGAAGTGGCCATGATAATAATAAGTGTCAAAGGCAAAATTGAAACCCAGTTTTGACCACCCTCAAAAAGCTTATGCTTTTATGATCTCACCACTCTGTCCCATGACTTCAGATGGCCCACATCTTCCAGTCCTGTGGTCAGGACTTGGACCAGCTCTGCTGTGTGAACTTCTCAACTTTACAATAATTTATCGAAAACTTTCAGATGTGATCTTATTTGATCCTCACAGTAGGAATCTGTGAGGGAGTAAAGATCTATTATTATTTATCTTCCTTAATCTTACAAAGGGTTAACAGCTTAAAGTTCACACAGCTACCGCTTAAACCTAGATCTTCTGGCTACAGATCACTTTGGCCTGTAGAACATTTCTCTTAGGCCAGTTTTGCCAATAGTGATTACTGTAGTTGACCCAGTAATGACTTACACTGTTTTGGGAATTTGGTCTTGTTTCTGGTCAGATCCTAATGACTTATCAGGGACTTCTCTCATTGTATCATGGGAAATTCTTAGGCAGAGGGTAGACTCATTATTCCCTGGTACAAGCATTACAGTAGCCTTCCATTTAGCTATTATCTAACATTTTTGCTATAGACTATTTGTATGCCCCTCCTCCCCGAATTCATATATTTAAACCTATTCCCACCAATGTGATAGTATTTGGAGGAGAAGACTTGGGGAGGTGATTAGTGCCTCTCTCTCTCCCTCGGACTTTCCAGCTAGTGAGGACACGAGAGAGAGAGATGGCTGTCTAGGAACCAGGAAGCAGGCCCTCAGCAGATGCTGAGTCCAGTAGCATCTTGATCTTACACTGCCCAGTCTCCAGAACTGTGAGAAATAAACTTACTTGTAAGCCTCCCAGTCTATGATATTCTGCTATAGCAGACCAAATCATGACCATCTTTATCCATTCTACAATTCTGATGGAATTGATGTGATTTTAATAAATTTAATTTTTGAAAATGATCCTTGTACAATGATATCCTATGTACAGAACTATATCAGCATAATTTTTTTAAAGAAAGAATACATTTCTTACTTTTAGGTAGAGAAGGTCTTCGTAACACATAAAATGTGAAAGCCATAAAGGAAAAGAGTGATTCATGTAAAAATCTGAAACTTCTTTAGTAATAATAGTGATTGCTATATGCTGTGCCCTCTTATATAAATAGTATAAGTATGTTAACTGTCCCTTTTTATAGGTGAGGCAGTTAAGTATTAGAGATAGGACTCATATGGCTAATTTGGTGAAGCCAGTATTTAAATTATATATACTTTGCAAGTTATACTTTGAACTCCATGCTATTAAGACCTACACTATATGTAGTTCCCTTGTATTAGAAAAAGTTTAATAATCGAAGGTATGAGATAAGAAAGTGACTTGGGAAAAATATATTAAATATAAGTTTACACACATACATAGGTGTTTCTGTAAATTAATAAGGACAACCTAAGAAAAACAGGTGAGAAACAGAGGCAGACAACTCAGGAGAAATACTGAATGCCCAATGACCACAGAAAAGCCCAGCCCCTCCAGCAATCGGAACTGCAAATCAAAGGAACAAAGAGATGCCAATCATTATCATTAGTTTGACGATTCAAAAGATTGATTTTTGGCAAAGTAGTGATGAGGGTAAGAAAAAACAAATTTTTACCCTCATGTGCTGATGTGATAGTGCCAATTGTCAAACTGACAGAGCCTTCCTTTAGGGCAGCCTGGCAGTAGTCACAAAACTCAGAGACCTCCTCCAATCCAGCAATCACACTCCTCAGCTTCCTCCCCAGACCCAGTGGCATGTTCTAAAAAAATGCGTGTGCACTGATACTCATGACCGCATTGTTTAGAAGAGTTAAAAGGACACCAGTAGGCAGAATGACTTTGATTTTCATGGGCCATTAGTGAAAAAAGTTAGAAAATTTGCAGGCCTGATTTGCATACACACACACCCCTCAATGCAAAACTATATTTATGCATGTCTATATATGGTTGTAAGTGCGTAAAAGATTATACACACACACACCTGGGAAGGGAAAGGGTCTTGAAGGGTTCTGGCATTTTCTGCCATAAAGATTATTTCCTAAAATACCTGTGACCAAACAAACCTACCCATTTCCCACAAATATTAGTTTAATTTCTCACAAACAAAATTCATAAAGATTTTTATTAGGTCCCTTTCTCCTGTTTCTCTTTTCTGCTTATGAAACTTTGCTCTTTCTGCAGGTCTTCTTTCAACCCTGATCTGTGTTAAAATCTTTAGCATTTCTGCCTACAATAGGTTTTTCTTCTTTTCCCATCTTTATTTAATAAGCCCCGTACATGGGGTGCTTGGGTGGCTCAGTCGGTTAAGCACCCGATCTTGATTTTGGCTCAGATCATGATCCTAAGGTTGGTGAGTTCAAGCCCCATGTCAGGCTCCATGCTGACAGCACGGAGGCTGCTTGGAATTCTTGCTCTTTGCCCCTTCCCTGCTCACATGCGTGTGTGCTCTCTCTCAAAATAACTAATAAAAAAAAGCCCTATGCAAATATTTTCTCCATAGCCACAATGTCTCCTTTTCACCTTGCTCAAGAAAAAGCTGATGATTATTGAGTTATCAGCTCTAAATTGGGTCTCTGAAAATTTGGATAAAAGTGACCTTGCCTAAGTTTTAGTCATTTGCACTGCTAAGAAGGATGGAAATTCAACACGCTGAGAGAGGCTTCCTCCTGTAGAGAGACTAGAACAGAAGGCAATGCTATTCATGCTCCTGATTCTTGCTTGCAGCAATTGCCTTTGGTACTTATAATTATGACTCTTGAGAGACAATATTCAAGACACAGAATTTAAGTGAGAGAAAGGGATACGTCCTATGTCACAGCTAGATGGTGACACAGCTGCCTCAGCATCCACACATTTCATTCTACCTTGTTCCCTTTATTTCTTTACTCACCTCTAGGTGGCAGTAAATCTGGTTCAGGTTTCTCCAGATCTTTATTCTCTCACTTGGAGTCTACTTTAAATTCTTCCCCGCAGCTTCTACATCCTATTTGTAAAACTGGCATACCGAGAATACCCTCTCTGGGTTGTGAGAATGAAAATGAGATCATCCCACACCATTCCATGTGTGTGTGTGTGTGTGTGTGTGTGTGTGTGTGTGTGTGTAAGTGAGGCTGTTATCATTATTTTAATATTACCTAACAATTTAGAAAACCCCAGACTTAGAGTCTCAGTTGCTTTCCTTTTGGTGGATGATTACTTGCTGAATTCACCAAGTTCTTCAATATTGAACTTCCATTATTATGATAGAGGATTTTTAAAGTAGGAGTCCCTCTGGGGCTTCTCACTACTACTGCTTTGGTTTTGTCCCCAAATATATACATACGTGTGTGTGTGTGTGTGTATGATTTAGTTATCACTTTTGATCCCCAGATGAAAGGAGGGCTAAGGACTTTAGGATCCTAACCTTCCATGCGGCAACACTCTTAAAGCAACTGACTTCAGCTTCTTACCTGGGCTTCCTTCCTGTGAGCCGTAGATAGAAGTCGTAGATGATGGCAGGGGCTCGGTGGCTGACTGCATTCCAGTACTGGCTTGTGATGGTATTGGTTGTGAAGTCCGCATTCGGCCTCCTAAAAGCTCTCTCAAATGGGACTTTTTCAAAGGTTGCCAAGACTTGGAATCCTGCGGAAAAAATAGAGCACTAAGTCCAGGCACATATAAGCCCACTGTAGTTGAGGTTGCAATGGGTCAAAATGATAAAGACTAATGATTTGCTGTGTAGAGTCAAGAATCAATCTGAGACAGTATTAAGGTTATTTATGCCAGGCAAGAGGTCACCTGCAAAAATCAAACAATGAGAATGGGTTACAAAGTGGGTCCTTTTCTTGAAACCTTACACTAAAAGCAACAATGAGAATGGGTTACAAAGTGGGTCCTTTTCTTGAAACCTTACACTAAAAGCAACTTCTTGGGGAAATAATAGTTCTAGTCAATACAGTGAAGAACTGTTCAGAAAAACTTAAATCCATCATTGGTTCCAAGGATATCTAGTCTATTCTGAAAGCCCCAAGACAGAACCTGAAGGCTTTATTTCCTAGGCTGGATTGTTACTTGCAGAACCATCAGGAAAGTTTCTTCACATTTTACTTAAACCTTTAAAAAGGGTTACCTTTTAGAAAAAAATTTTTCATGTTTATTTTTGAGAGAGAGCAAGCGAGCAAGTGAGGGAGGGGCAGAGAGAGAGACACAGAATCCGGAGCAGGCTCCAGGCTCTGAGCTGTCAGCACAGAGCCCAACGCGGGGCACAAACTCACGAACCGCGAGATCATGACCTGAGCCAAAGTCGGACGCTTAACCGACTGAGACACCTGAGACACCCAGGCGCCCCTATAAAGGGTTACTTAAAGCTTCATAAAGTTTAAGTAAAATAGAGAATATCAAGGCAGGATTCCCTTATATTGGTTCACTTTAAATACCAGTCTTTTACTTCTTGGATATTTCTGCTTCTCTAGGAATATCCAGACTCAATCGTCCACTCTTGTCTCCAGACTTTTTTTCACAATTTTTTACATTGTTATGTAGATAAAACCTAGTTAAAAAACTTTTAATGTACAGTTGTAAAATAATTATTTAAAAAAGAAACTAATTCAAATTCAGTATTTATTTTATGTATGTAAAATTTTCAAAGGCTATGCCTAAGTTCATTTTTCAATTATAATGATACCAATTCTTATGGTGATATGACTATTGTCCTCCTCAAACAAGATTACCTGGAAATCTATATAAAATATATATACCTTACACAGAAAAGATTCTCAAGAAATATCTGGCCCAGGAATCTGGACTCTTCTCCTCCCAGAGGGAGTCATAATCACTTTTAAGAATCACTAGTGAAGTGGTTACTGACCACTGGGGAGAGTCAAGAGACGCATCTTCTACTTCTATTTTGGGTACCAGCCTCCATATGAATTTGAATAGATCTTTTATTCTCCCGGGGCCGCATATGTAAAATAAAGCAAGGCCACTAGATTATTTTTAAGATTGCTTTCAACTGTGATATTGTATAATTTGATAAAACAGAGATAAGAAGTTTCAGCACGGAGGAAGACTCGTAAATTTCAGAAATGTAATTTCCATGTTTTATTTAAGAGCCTAAGATATCTGGTTTGCTTCTACGAATGCCACTTTTATAAGTGATATCATAATTCTGTTACTGACGTAGAGGAGATTTATTTCCAAATATGTTCAGAGTTATTTAGATATATGATCTAAAGAACTGGATATATGATCTGAAGAACTTTGATGATAGTAGATCATTTCATTTTTACTGAAGTAACAACTTTGCAAACAACAGCATAGCAGAGTGTTCTGAATTGGGAATCAGATTCTAACAAATGAAGTTCATTTGATTTTTTCTATATCTAGTATCTAAACAAAATTAGATGTTCTAAAAGTTTCAGATATTTGTAAGACAACTCCTAAATTGACAAAGGAGGACAAGATTGGTTAGCTAATTTTCTTTTACATGCAGGATTAATTACTTCAACAAGATACTTTCAAGGTCACATGTAAGGCTCACTGTATAAATCAATGAAGAGTATTGCTGACTCAGTAACAAAAGTTAGTAGTATTGAACTTTTCTAAATCTACTTGGTCATTGATCATTTCACAGTCTCAGTGAGGGAGCAAGGGGGCAAGGGATATGCACATGGGAGCAGCTGCCCCAGCAGGAATATTTCATCATGGACATTACTTATCATTGCTGACTTTTGCTCAGTTTTCTTGATTTTTAAAATCTTTGTAGCCAATGAACCCCTTATTGCTTACAATCATGTAGATATTCCACTGACTCCCTTTGATGTGCCATAGTACATTCTAGTTAACTCTTACACATTTATAATTTCTAATTATTTTATCTTTTTTGCTTATTTTTTTTCCTTTTTCTCCCATTTGACTCCAAGCTCCAGAACACATTTTGTCCATCCCCACCCCCTACCCCTGTGGTAGACATTCACAGTGTGAGGGCAGACACTAATAGCTAGGTAGTTACATCTCTATAGACACTTACCCATTTTGCCCCAGTTACAAGGATTGAAGTTACCAGACGTACAGTGGTAGATTAATGTTGACTTAGGTCTGAAAAATGAAATAAAAATTAAATAAATACAACTAAATGAAAGACTAATGGAAAAAATATAAGGAAAAATAACATTTAAACAAGATTGTTTCAGTAGTTTCCATAATGAAAGCAACACTTCCATCTTTTGTTCCTTCTTTGGGTAAAAAAGCAAAATGGAAGAAGACTAGGGAAATACGGGTGTTTATGCATGTGCACACAGAGAGCTCACAAAGGTTGATGTATTTAGGCAGCAAATGGAGGTACCATGACAATGAGAAAGCAGGTCACATTCCTTACTTCTGGACATGGTTACTGGGCAAAATATAGGCTATGTTTTCTCCTAAATCCAGTTAAGCCCTGCTGGATTGAAAAACATCTAAATGGCTGACTTCAAATAAGAAAATTTTAATTGTTTGTCATTTACTATCAAAGCCAAATATATAAACAACTTTTTTTTTTTTTTTTTTGGTACTAGGAAATAGCCCCCATATGGTGATCTGAGATTTTGGCATTTATCAGGAAGTGAGCAGTTCTATAAAATATAAAAGATGCCCTCATTTCACCCACTTTTATCTCCTTTGCCTTGAAAAAGGAAGCTGTATTTTAAATTACCGAATAGAAGGAAAAACTCTTTTTGGTTATCAATTTTATGGTTAAAGGATTTAAAGAGTTTGTTACTTTATGATCAAAATACACATCAGTATTTATAAAACACCTCCATGCATACGTGATGGCATATTTGAAACTCTGTAAAATATTAAAACAAATCCTCTTTCACATTTGGGGTCTTCTGCAATCAAATGCATATAATAAGCCTAACATATTCACCCTCCTCCTTGTCAAAGCTCTGCAAGCTGGCTTATGCATGCACACCTGTGAACTGCTGTGTACCATCCTACGGCCAAGGTGAGATTGACAACTGTATCAACTGGAATTAAATCTGCCACTGCCATCGGAGTAGCTCTTATGGACCGGAGAAACCCTTTCCCGGCCTGCACAGGAAAAAAGAACATAAAATAGGTTTTAAGTAATAATTGGGGCTAACACTAATACCGCTAGTTACAACAGTTAGCACTGACTCGCTGCTGACTGGGTTACTGTGCTAAGGCTGACTTTTCTCAGCCTACCCAACCCCCCAGCCAAGTTCGCCTCAAATGCCAGCATTTCCATAGTAGTCCTCAGGTCCCTTTAGAGAATGGAGTTCCTCAGATTTGTGAGAGGTTAGTATATCTAGTTAATAAACACCAACAGTTTTTTCACATTTAATAATTAATCCATGAGATATTTTAAGAATTAAGGTTTCCCAAATTTCCCACTATTACTAGTTTACCATTTAAATGATGTCATTTTCTGCTAGTGCCTAGTAGCTTACAAACAGTAGTAGACACTAAAGGTTTAAGAAACACTTTTAAAAATTAGGGGCACCTGGGTGGCTCAGTTGGTGAAGCATCCAACTCTTGGTTTTTGGCTCAAGTCATGATCTCATGGTTCGTGAGTTCGAGCCCTGCATCAGGCTCTGTGCTGACACTGTGGAGCCTGTTTGGGATTCTCTCTCTCTCTCTCTCTCTCTCTCTCTCTCTCTGCCCCTTCTCCCCCTCCTCAAAATAAATAAACTTTTTAAAAAAATTAATAAAGTTCTACCATTCCACAAAAACTTTTTTATTACTTAGGAAAGGGCCACCACTTTTTGTTAAGTGTTAAGTATCTCAGTTCACAGATCACTGATCTTATGTAGATGTAAGAATTGGGAATTATTAACATTAATAAATAAGTCATGCCAACAAATAAGTCAGTTAAGAAATAGTCATGTTTCTTGATTTTATGAAGTTATTGATACCCTGCATATTTCTAGCATCGATTTGCAATGGTTAGCACTTTGTTATGTTCCTCATTTTTATTTTCTTGTAACTGATTCCCCTTCCTTTGGATGTAAGAAATCAGTTTTAAAAAATTTAGAAAATCGGAATAAATATCATTTATAAATAATATAAAGAAACTCATTCTAGGGTCATGTTAAAATAATTATGTTCTAAGTTACCAAATATTCACCCCAACTAAGCTTTAAAGAAGAGAGAATTGAAGACAGAGAACAAAAAGAGAGGGGCTGCTAGAAAAATAAATCAGAAGGAAGTTCACTGTCCCTGTCTTTGACAGGTAGTCACAATTCACTCTCTTATATGTTAGTTCACGTTGGACCTAGCTCTGAGAAGAACAGAAATAACCTGAAGCATGAGGTTTCTAATAAGATTTAAATTCAGGGAGAGAATTGAATTCCTATTCATTGTTCTAAAGAGTAGAGTAATGGTTCTGGTCTTACAGTGTTTCAGCGTGAACTGTGAACTAGGTCACGGCTCATGTCAACCACATCAGCCTTCAGTGCAGGGAGAAACCCACTGATGATGACTTACAGGCACCACTGACATTTCTACTTGTCTGTGAGAGGATCATTGGTGAAAAGTATTTACTAAAGTCATCAATTTTTACATGTGAAAAATTTGCTCCAGTGGGTGGTTCTCTTTCTTGTATCTGTTGAGCACCAGTTATTGATGTATGTATATATATATATACATACATACATATATGTATATATATACATACACACATATATACACATATACATGTATATATATATACACATACATATTATGTGTATATATATATGTATGTGTATATACATATTATGTGTATATATATATATATACACACACACACACACACACACGTAAAATTTCTATCCACACACAAACTCTTATATGTGTATTATAATAAAAAATTTAATCTTTGGGAATGTGACGTTTATTGCATCCCCAGTTTGGTGTACTAATTCAAGCTATTAATAAAGAGCAAAAAGGAGGAAACACTCCCATCTTGTGGTAATCAAAGGGAAATACAGACATGGTCCTTGATGCTCAGATTTTTCCAAAAATAACTCCTAAATCGTAATTGATATCACAGGACCTCTGTTTTCCTGATAATAAAATCTACAAACAATAGAAGTAATTTCATCCTGCCTCTATTTTCCAATCAGCAAAACTGAGATTAAGTTGCTTCGATAATAATAAAGTAACATTTATGGTTTTGGATCAATGAAGCCAAAGCAACACTAAGCATTTCCTTACCATTCCTCCACTACATTTCAAGTAGTTGTTTCTACAGTGTTATACATACCGCAATAATGAGTCCACTAGGTCCATTTAAGTTATCAACCCAACCCTAAAAGAAAAAAAGATCTCTATTGGTTACACATGTCAGAAAATCATAATATATCTGTAACATCTGCAGTCTGATCTTAATAAATTTCAAAAAAGAGCACTGAGACCCTGGCTGATAGAACAGCCTAAGCCAGATTTTCTAAGACCAGAAACAAAGATCAGTGGCAAAGCACTGGATATTTCTGCACTTGTGCAAGAATTAAGATTCTGCCAGCATTCTGGAGGAGTCATGGAGAATTTCAAATTGTTTTATAACCTCTTACAGGCTAAATTGCACCGTGTCTTAATATCATAACCTGCCAATCCATTTATTAACCATCATTTTTCTCCACCTCAGTCCTGATTTTAATTCTCCAGGGGAACACTACAAATCAAACATGATTTGTAGGAATTATCTATTTCTCAAAAATGAGAAGTCATAGCATCCAAACTCCACTTGTATTAGCTTGCTTAGAGATGTTAACAGGGAGAATATGTTCAGGAGCAGCTAGAGGAAAATGTCTTTCTGAGTTTGTCTCCTAAGCCCTAAAAGCAAGTCAGTTGACCTTATTCTGTCTGTTTCTTTATATGTAAAAGTCAAAGTGTGTGTGGAAAATAGGAGAGGAGACAGAAAAGAGAAGATGAAGGGATTGTTGAGTCTTCTACTAGGGACCAGGCACTACACTAAACAAACACTCCTCATACATTGTCTCATTTGGTTGACTCTCCAAAGTGGGTCCAGTATTGGACTAAAACAGTATTAGCCCAGTTTTATAGATGAGACCACTTAAAAGGCTCCATTGTCAGTAAGTAGTACAGCTCAAATTTGGGGGGCCCTAAAGCTTCACAAAATTGCTTCAAAAAAGATGCTATAATTTAGTGTACTTTCAAAAGGATATTGCAGTATACAGACACAAAAATTATTATTCCTACCCTGAGAACCTTCTGTGAACTTTGTGATTCTTATTTGCCCTGGCAGTTGTAATACTACCAGTTTGGCCATCAAGAACATTCTGGTATATTTCAACTATAGAGGGAAAGCCAAGAACTAAAACTATCTCCCATGGAATTTTCACACTAGGGTTAACAAGAAGTGAATTTAAGATCTCCAGCCAAGTCTAGGCTCCCAGAGGAGCATCATACTGGACAGATCCTGAACCAAACATGGAATTTTGTCCTAGTACAATGGGTTCATGTTCGATTTGCTGCACTCAGCTACATATTCTGAGAAGAGAGAGGCAGATGATAGAGAGAGAGAGAGAGAGGAGAGAACATCAGAAAGTAATTGGGTGAGAAGGATGCTGGTTTGGAAGCAAAGCAAGGAATCTGGAATCCAGGTGAGTGGGCTTACCGGGAAAGGCTCCTGCCAGGTTGCTCCCACAATGGACGGCCTTATGATGGCAATGTTTAGGTTCCCACTCTCTTGTTGCACCACCATTTCTCCCAAGGCCTTGGTGTATGTGTAAGTATTGGGCCGATCCCCAATCAGCTTGGGTGTGATCTCATCAATAATAGCATCATCTAACCACCTGAGGGTAGTCAGAGTACAAAAGAATTCTAGCAACATGTGTTAGACAATAAACCAAAAAAAGAAAGAAAAGAAAAAGAAAGAAGAAAGAAAGAGAGAAAAAGAAAAGTTCCCCAAAACAAGACCCGGTGAGACACAAACAACACTTTCCATTTCTCGCTTGAGTTCTAGAATTCAGAACAGTTGCAGGATACCCAAGTTGAGTGGGTATCCAAATCCTGTGCGCTGAATGAACTCTTTGCTCTGCACTGCTAAGCCCAATCCCATCAGTTGAATCCTGCTTCCTCCCACTCAGATCGATAAATTCAGTAGCGATGCAATCTACAGCTTTATTATGTTTGATCTCTAATCATCACCAATTACTTCCTCTCCAACCGGTTCACAAGTACATCCAGGAGCACATTTGTGAGCTCCAGTCACCCCCCAGGAGCATGGCACGTTCTGTATTCACAGAGTTGAGAGGCTCGCATCCAGGGTGCTTCCGTGGCAGCCCCGCTCATTCAGTGTTGTCCAATTAACACCGAGTGCACTGATCTTGCAACCTTCAGCTTTTTGCTTTTAAAATTCTGTTCAATGCCTTAACAAATAAGAGCAACTACATTTGGCAGACTTACAATTGTTTTAGCAAATCTATGAAATGCATTTTGGAGCTCTATTTGCAGTCTATGGTAATAGCTTGATAATTATTTCCAGAGATTTTGCATGAATTTTGAAGTGCTCTAGTAACTATGAATAGTCTGTCAAGTGGAGTGATTATAGTACGCTGAAGCCACTTTAACAGAGTGATTATTGAATACCTGTACTTACAGAAAGACATGTATCATGAATAACTGAGTTACCATGATATCAACCTAATCTCTTTTTTAAAGATGTCAGAACTATTTTGATAATCCCAAAGTCTATCTGTGCTTCTCAGAGAAAGCAATAAAATCATCAATTAAATATTTAACGTTTCTCTTAATTGGAAGGTCTATTTGGTTAAACATTTGATATAATACAGTTTTAAAAATTAGGCTACCTAAGGGGTGTCTGAGTGTCTCAGCAGGTTAAGCATCCGACTCTTGGTATCGGCTCAGGTTATGATGGGTCGTGAGATGGAGCCCCGCATTGGGCTGAGCTGGTTGGGACTCTCTCTCTCCCTCTCTGCCCCTCCTGCTGTCGCTCTCTCTCAAAATAAGTACACTTAAAAAAAATTAGGCTACCTAAATATGCTAGTGTGATTTTTATAATCCATGTGTTTGGTACATTTATTCCTATCTTAAAGGACTGAGCTCAGTCATACTATTTTGATTATAGGGAAATCTTAGCTGTTACCGCTTTGCTCCCATGACAAATTATTGAGCATTTAAGATGTGCTTATGCCAATACTTCAGAAAAACAACTCTCAATTTTAACACCTCTCATTGGATATTGGAGTGTCTGTAATGTTTTTGGTTTTCCCTGCTTTGCTGCTATTAGTGCTGAGTGTTTGCTAGTTACTCAAATGCCTTTTGATTTAAATTGAATAGGCAAAGGTCGAGAAGTGCCCAGAATAAAAACAACTCCAAATACTTAGAAAACCAGAAGATTTTCCAATTATATAGCCACCTGATGGTTGGGCTAAAGCTTGTGGGATGATGCAGGCACCTCTCCATTTTATATTAATGTTACCTTTACCTCATCTTATTTGATGGTCAACAGGGGGTTAACTGACCTAAGACCCTTTTGTTTCACCTGCAAACATACGGAGGTTTCAAAAACTGCGTTGGAGGAAATACAGCCTGATTTCAAGAAGGTTGTAAAGAAAAAAATCTATGAAAAAATCAGAACCCGGCCATGAGCTAGGATTATACGTCACATGGCTGGCACCAGCTGTTGTCACTGATGTTAGTGTGCACGGCAAGGGTAATACTTGGAGGCTTTGGTGAGTTAGCTTATCTGCGAAAGTGCTGGTTGTGTAGGTTTCTAAGAACACAACTGCAGAAGTTGCAGTGCCCTGTAAATGGCCTCCCTCTACTAGTCATAGATCTACCTGTGTTCCATAATATCATTTTCTATTCTATAGTATCGATCTTTTTACTTGTGAAAAATGGCAATAATTTCATCTGTTCTAAATTCTTGGGATATCATGAGAATGAACAGGAATATTCGCAACTGCACTTAAAGCGATTTGATAAAAGGAGCCAAGAAACCGAAGACATGTTGATTTTGGGGACAACAACCAAGGAGCATGTGTCTACAGTGGTAATAGTTGGTTTTGAAATACCTTTTCTTGGGCGCCTGGGTGCCTCAGTCAGCTAAGCATCTGACTCTTGATTCCGGCTCAGGTCATGATCTCACGGTTCATGAGATGGAGCCTCGTGCCAGCCTCTGGACTGACAGTACAGAGCCTGCTTGGGATTCCCTCTTTTTCTCTCTCTCTGCCCCTCCCCTGCTAGTTCTCTCTTTCTCGCTCTCTCAATATAAATAAACCTAAAAAAATAAAATAACTTTTCTGTTTAATTTTGAAGTATTTTTTAAATGTTTACTTAGAAGAGAGAGAGCGCGAGACTGTATAAGTGGGGGAGGGGCAGAGAGCTAGGGGTACAGAGGATCTGAAGCAGGCTCTGAGCTGACCGACAGCAGAGAGCCCGACGCGGGGCTTGAACTCATGAACCCTGAGATCATGACCTGAGCTGAAGTCAGATGCTTAAACGACTGAGCCACCCAGGCGCCCCAAAATACCTTTTCTAATTTTTTTTTTAATGTTTATTTATTTTTCACACAGAGAGAGACAGAGCGTGAGTGGGGAAAAGGAAGAGAGGGAGGGAGACACAGCATCTGAAACACGCTCCAGGCTCTGAGCTGTCAGCACAGAGCCCGATGTGGGGCTTGAACCCACAAGCTGTGAGATCATGACCTGAGCCGAAGTTGGACGCCCAACCGACTGAGCCACCCAGGCGCCCCCCAAAATACCTTTTCTAGTACAACCAAACAGTCCCTCACTTATCTCATCCAGGCACTTCCTGAGTTCAAAGCGGACACTGATGTAACAAACACATATATATATTGTGTGATAACCTTTTGGGGACATATAATCAGTTCATACTCTTTTTTACCAAAGTCTGATTTGCTGCAGGTTGTTCTCAATTTGTTTTTAAAATAGTAAATAAGACAGCGTGGGAAAAAAAGACACTCTATAAATAAAAGTACATTTCTAAAATTAACCAAATGCTCTTCAGTGTACCTAAGGTGTTTTGAACCCATAGGGCCTAGATTCTAAACTTCTACTTAAATTGCTGGGTTGCTTGGCTGGCTCAGTAGGTTGAGCATCCGACTCTTGATTTCAGCTCACTTCACGATCTCGCAGTTCATGAGTTTGAGCCCTGTCAGGCTCCAGGCTGCTAGTGCACAGCCTGTATGGGATTCTCTTCCTCTCCCTCTCTTTCTGCTCCTCCCCCACTCTCTCTCTTTCTCAAAGTAAATAGACTTAAAAAAACTTTAAAAAATAGATAAACTTCTACTTAATTTTGTTTCTAATGTTTATTTTTGAGAGAGAGACAGAGTGAGAACCGGGCAGGGGCAGAGAGAGAGAGAGAGACACAGAATCGGAAACAGGCTCCAGGCTCTGAGCTGTCAGCACAGAGCCCCACGCAGGGCTCGGACTCACAAACTGTGAGGTCATGATGAGCCGAAGTTGGACACTTAACCGACTGAACCACCCAGGCGCCCCGATAAACATCTACTTAAATTTGCTTCAAAAGAAGCAAAAGGCTATTGATTCTCAGAAAGCAACGTACATACAATTTCCTCTAAATATTACTATCTTTTGCGGGGCTTGAGATTTATTGAAGCTTTCTCCTACTCTCAGTAATTTCACGACTGATGTATTTACCAAGTGAAAGAGCAAGAGGAATGTGCATCTTTCCTCCTAGGTTTCTTACACAACAAGCAGGGCAAGACAATGGTGTGTCAGGTGAAGCTGTCTGTTGCCTCCTGGTGACGTTCCTTCTCCCCTCTCATCTGAATTATGTTCTTCCCTTGATCATTGCAACTATCATTCTGTATGCACTTGCTCATGTGTCAGTTTCCCCACTTTCTAAGGAGTCCAAGAGAGCAGGGATTTTGTTTCTTCTCCCTGTATCCAGTCCCCTTCTGCTTCCAGGTACCTTATTCAGTCAATGAGGGCTCTCCCCACATGGCAGTCTTGATTGGCCAGTGTGTGTTCTGCATAGTGTTTGGGGAGCTGAGATGGACGATGATAAGAGAGAACGAGTGAACACAGAAGGAGGTGGGGTTGTAGGGAGATGGTGGGAAGGGAAGAAAGGAGACGGATTTGTAGAGTAGGAAGCAAAATTGGGAGTTAAAAATTCCAGTTGGCAGTGATGAAAAGTGTTGAAGAGCTGAAAGGCTAAATGTCGACCAACTTCAACTTGGCAGAGTTGGCTTCAGAGTAAATGTAAACTTTTTACTGGGGAGACGGGTATATCTGTGCCTAATGCTCCTGGTGAACTGGCCTCCGCATTTCCCTCTAAACTTTTCCTGAGTACCTATTCTGGCCTCCAGTGGTCGGATAATATGAAAAGTATTCATTTTGTTTAGGAAACAGTGTAACCCTGCTCTGGTTTGTATTTAAAGCCCGGTAACATTAAAACTACACAGAATTTTCAGGGATTTTTTTTGTTGTTGTTGTTGGTCAGCTGCTCAGATGCCATCATAAGGCCATGCAATCCTGACAATAAACCCACAAATATTAAAATTAGTGTTTTCCTTTTCCCTGAAATAAACTTTCTTAGTGTTAACAATGTGTTCTTCGGCACCAAGGCAAAACTACTTTCTGACCTCTGACTTCCCTTCATATTTGTCACAGCTGATCGCTGTCAGTGTCTGACCAAGACATCCGGATGGCCAACAGGCACATGAAAAGATGCTCAACGTCGCTCCTCATCAGGGAAATACAAATCAAAACCACACTCAGATATCACCTCCTGCCAGTCAGAGTGGCCAAAATTAACAAATCAGGAGACTATAGATGCTGGAGAGGATGTGGAGAAACGGGAACCCTCTTGCACTGTTGGTGGGAATGCAAACTGGTACAGCCACTCTGGAAAACAGTGTGGAGGTTCCTCAGAAAATTAAAAGTAGACCTTCCCTATGACCCAGCAATAGCACTGCTAGGAATTTACCCAGGGGATATAGGAGTACTGATGCATAGGGGCACTTGTACCCCAATGTTTATAGCAGCACTCTCAACAATAGCCAAATTATGGAAAGAGCTTAAATGTCCATCAACTGATCAATGGATAAAAAAAATTGTTGTTTATATACACAATGAAGTACTACATGGCAATGAGAAAGAATGAAATATGGCCCTTTGTAGCAAAGTGGATGGAACTGGAGAGTGTGATGCTAAGTGAAATAAGCCATACAGAGAAAGACAGATACCATATGATTTCACTCTTCTGTGGATCCTGAGAAACTTAACAGAAACCCAAGGGGGAGGGGAAGAAAAAAAAAAAAAAGAGGTTAGAGTGGGAGAGAGCCAAAGCATAAGAGACTCTTTTTTTTTTTTTTTAATTTTTTTCAACGTTTATTTATTTTTGGGACAGAGAGAGACAGAGCATGAACGGGGGAGGGGCAGAGAGAGAGGGAGACACAGAATCGGAAACAGGCTCC
This sequence comes from Herpailurus yagouaroundi, assembly GCF_014898765.1. Classification (NCBI taxonomy): domain Eukaryota; kingdom Metazoa; phylum Chordata; class Mammalia; order Carnivora; family Felidae; genus Herpailurus; species Herpailurus yagouaroundi. Next base: position 19,505,000 of record NW_024412407.1, read on the forward strand.
AGGATCTGAGCCATCAGCCCAGAGACCGACGCGGGGCTCGAACTCACGGACCGCGAGATCGTGACCTGGCTGAAGTCGGACGCTTAACCGACTGCGCCACCCAGGCGCCCCCATAAGAGACTCTTAAAAACTGAGAACAAACTGAGGGTTGATGGGGGGTGGGAGGGAGGGGAGGGGGGTGATGGGTATTGAGGAGGGCACCTTTTGGGATGAGCACTGGGTGTGGTATGGAATCCAGTTTGACAATAAACTTCATATGATGAAGAAAAAAAAAGAGAATAAAAAAAAAAAAGCACATGGCAGATTAGCTGTGCTTCTAGACGCCAGGTGACTTCAAGAGTGTGATGTTTAGTAGGTACAAATCTATCTGTAACCTGTCATCAAGTAAAGCATCTAGGAATTGAAAGACAAAGTTAGGAGAGTAGGGGAGCAGAGGTGATTTGATGGCTGGAACATGACTGACCCCATGTCCAATGGAGCTGTTGAATGAAAAAGCACTCCGAGGCATGATTTCCCAAACTTGCCTGCTCACCGGTAAGACTTATGTGGGGCCTTTGACAGAAGTTCAGATCCCTGGGTACCATCTTACAACCACTAAATCAGTCTTTAGGGGTGACATTTTGATAATCTTTGTTTTTAACAAGTGGAGTGGTGAGTCTTAGGGTCAGGCAAAGTGGGAAATCGCCAATTTACAAGAGCACCGCTCCACAAGTTTAAGACTTGAATGATTTGGCATTAGGTTTCAAAAAGGCATTGCTTCTTGGAGTAAAAATTTCAGTAGAATTGAACTTTAAGAGAATTAAATCCCTGGCACCAGAGACAGAAGCCGTGACAGTTGTGGGTGTCCGGATCTGATGGTTGACCCAACAGGCATGTGCAAGCACATGTGTGAAGCAGTTGCCATGTCCTATTGGTTTTTCTCTCCCCAGATACAGGGGTGTTTTTTTATATCTGTTGCCCCTCTCCAGTCCTAGGACCCCTCTCCTCCCCTCTCCATGGCCAGTGATGGCTCTCCCTGCCTCTGGTGACTGCCCATGTGGACCTATCCCCCTGCCCCCACGACCATATTAATGTGCCTAAAGCCCATTTTCATCAAAGTCTTTTTTTGATTAAAACAAAATGGAACAAATAACCAAAGCCACCCCAGTCCACACACACACACACACACACACACACACACACACACACACGACCCTCCTTCGGTGTATCCCCAGTGCCTACAGAATTAAGTACAATCCTCTACATGGTACTCAAAATCTCAGTATGGCCCCAGACATCTTCCCAGCTTGACCTCTAGCACCTTCCCTACATGTAACACACGTGTGGCCGATGTGGACTGACAGCCATATCCCAAACATGTGCCCGGTTTTCCTGCTCCAGTGGCGGTGGCTGGTATGTGCCCTCCTCTTCGAAGTCTGTGTCCTATGCCTGCCTGTGTTTACAGAGCCTTTCTACCTCCGCCAACTCCATCAAACTTAATATGTCCCACTTCCTCTACCACACTCCATATATAATTCTACCCTGTTTTGTCTTGTGTTTTATTATGAGCTCCATGAGAACACGGTCTATATTTTAAGAAGCACCTTTTAATCTCTTACACTGCCAAATATGTGGGTGTACTGAAAAGACTGCAGCCATGTGACCAGAATCATGTGGCCATGGAGAAAAATGGTGTCTCTGTGACTTATTAGCTGAGAGACTTCTGAAGAGTTACTTAGCCTTTCTGAGCTTTTGTTCCTTTATTAGTACAGCAGTAATGATAATATCAACCCTAGAATATTGTGGTCAGGAACTGAATGTCTGTTAAAGTGTCTTTACTCAAAATAATTGCTCAGTGATGATTCATAGCTGTCCTTCCCTTCTTAATGCATATTTACTAGACTGTTTTAAGTATGCTATATAAAGCAGTAAATATTTATGGATCCACTTTTCTAGTTCCCGACTCTAGTTATCTCAAGTTGTTATACAGGTGCAAAAATCCTTTTCTTCTGTCTCCCCTACGAGGTGGTAACTTGGCCTGAAAAATATGGAAAGCACCAATTCCAAAGCCCTATCTTTTCTGGTCAGTCATGTGCATTTTTACAATAAACATTCTAAGGGCACCTGGGTGGCTCGGTTGGTTAAGCATCTGACTCTTGATTTCTGCTCAGGTCACGATCTCGTAGTTGGTGAGATCGAGCCCCGCATTAGTGCAGAGCCTGCTTGGGATCCTCTCTCCCCCATTCTGTCTACCTCTCTCTCTGCCCCTTCCTGGGGCTAGCACTCCCTCATGTATGCTCTCCCTCTCAAAATAAATAAACTTAAAAAAAATTCTACTTAAGCTGTTATTCTGGAAAACTGGAATTTCATTGGCAATCTCTGATCTAGTCGTGCACATGAGTTTCTAAAGGTAAATACCACCAACTTTAGAAGCTAGAAATATAAAGGCAGGGACATGAGTAAGAATGGTGGCACAATTCCATGACCAAGTGTCTGTGGTAGTTGGGACAAGGGCAGAGGACACCGGCAGGTAGAAGAGAGAGAACAGCCCATTGTTTAATGCTGATCAATGGCCATGTTTGTCATACTAATAAGAAGCATTAACTCCTAATTTCAGTTACTATTCAAATGTGGCTGGGGCGCCTGGGTAGCTCAGTCGGTTAAGCATCCACCTCTTGGTTTCAGCTCAGATCATGATCTCAAGGTCACGAGATACAGCCCCGCAATGTCCTCTGTGCTGAGCGTGGAGCCTTCTTAAGATTCTCCCCATCTCCCTCTGCCCCTCCCCTGCTTGCACACACTTGCACTACCTCTCTCTCAAAAGAAAGAAACATTTTTTAAAAAGAAGAAAAAAATGGGCTTTCAGAAATAGGGATAAGATATGGGCATACAGGTGTTTTACACATAGGACTTCACACCCCCAAATATAAGCTTGCTATGGAATTCTGCCGTCTATTCTCACGTTTGTCTAAACGAGCAAACAAGAAAACAAACGTCAGCCAGGACAGTGCAAAAAATGGTCATCTCATTCCATCAACAAAATTTCATTTCATTCAGCAAATATTTGAGTCCCTACCAAGAGCTGGCAATGAAAGCAAGAAGAAACAAGAGACATTCTCTTCCTTTGCGAAACTCACCGCACAAGAGAGAACACAGATAAATAACCAGCTATTTTAGAATAACCCTTGTAAGAGCAATGATAAAGATGGACACGGGGGACGACGGCAACTCCAGAGGAGGCCGCCTCAGTGCAATGGCTTCCAGGGGAGAGCTCTGATGTCTGAGTAGGAATTAACCAGGGAAGCAGAGGTGCAAGTAGTTTCCAGAAACAGAACTGTCACGAGCCAAGGCAGAGAGGTATGAGGGAGAGGACAGACTACTTCAATGTGGCAAGGGAGGGCTGCCGGAGATGATGCTGGAATGTGGTCTTGAATGTAACACTGTGAGTGAATCACGTGCGCTTATGACTTTTCCCTGTTTAAAAAACAAACACACAAACAAAAAAACAAACCTTGGTTCCTTAAGTGCATGCAAAATGTACTCTGTGGAGACAAAAGTTATTTCATTTTTAGTTCTGTTTGGCTGCCTATTTTTAAGAATAATTATACACCTTGGAGAGCATTACATGACAGAGAGACATAAATTTTGTACAAATGTCAATTACAGGTTGATCATAAATCAGGTAGCAATTACCTGCCTTTACCAGGGGATAGATAGTGGCAAAGGATGGAAAGTGCTGAACACCTGAAGATAAATCAACTCCTCTTCTGGGAGATGAGTTTATTCTTATTTCAAATCTAGGGTTATAGGGGAGCCTGGGTGTCTCAGTCGGTTAAGCATCCGACTTCGGCTCAGGTCGTGATCTCGCAGTCCGTGAGTTCGAGCCCCGCGTTGGGCTCTGTGCTGACAGCTCAGAGTCTGGAGCCTGTTTCAGATCCTGTCTCTCCCTCTCTCTCTGACCCTCCCCCGTTCATGCTCTGCTCTCTCTGTCTCAAAAATAAATAAACGTTAAAAAAAATTAAAAAGAAAATAAAATCTAGGGGTATAAAGTGTCTGGACACAGCTTGGGAGGGAGGAAGTGCTATGGAGCACCTCGAGGAGCCCCTTACTGGGGAAGAACTGAATCTCATTCCCTATCTCTTTTCTCTGGCAAACTCTCCGAGACTTTCAGTGCTGCCTCACATCGTGCTGTGATCTGTCAGGGGCCTGGACAGGTCAACAGTGGAGTGGGCCTCTGGAGTCTCAGCAGTCGAGTCTGGAATCAAAGCAGGTCTGCCCCTTTTCTGGGTGCAGCAAATACATAAGCACCACATTTAACAAGAGACAGCACTGTAGAGGGCAGCTGACTGACAGACAATTCGATTCTGTCTGAAAACACTGGGGGTTTCCACATCTGCTCTCGTATACCGACTCTGGGTGTCGGAGCATCTTTTCTCCAGCCATCCCGACAAGCTCTGGACTCAGAAGGTTCCTTTGCACCAGTTAAGCAAATCATCGCTTATCAGTGACTTTAGGTAACCTCCGGGTCCTTTAGATGACTTTCATTCTTCTTTGTCCTGGATATTTTAAAATGACAGGTAAAAATATCTATTCTCAGAGCTGTAGGAGATAAAAATGTTTGCCCTGAAGGGAATGAACTCTTGATTTAGCTAAGCTTCATTTAAAAAAGTACATCTGAAATAGAAATACCAGTATTATATGAAATTAAAATCTGACAAACTGCACTATGAAACAGTCTATTTTCTCTGCTGTATTACTTTTTTTGCAGAGTTTGTTTGTTTTGTTTTTTAAACAAGGTAAACTTGGTAAACTGGACAGAATAATGAAGACACCGAAAACAAAAATGTACTTAGTCTGAGACCATGGTCACGTCCTAAGAAGAAAGTGGTTCCTATTAGCAGGCAAGAAGAGACAAATGCTATTTTTCCTTCTCAATGGGACAATAAGGAAAGTGTATCTGGGCCTAATAGACCAAAAGACGGGCAATTTCTGCCAGATCTGGGAGGATTTCTGCTTACCTATTAGTTCTTCTTTATTAACCGATTAACTGCTATTCAACACTCTAGTGCAACTGCTTCATAAAACTCAATTCATCATCGCTACAAGATGGGCATTGTTGTTAGCCCCACTTCGCAAATGAAGGAACTAAGGCTCAGAGAGGCCAAGGAACCTACTTAAGGTCACACAGATATAAAGCTGCAGAACCCCTGTAGGTCTGACTTTCTTCTGCACTTTCATACTATCTGCTCTACTTGTCTCTAGTGACCATGCAAGCTCATTAAGAAGTGAGAAACCACCTCTAC
>NW_024412407.1:19510681-19521423 GCF_014898765.1 Herpailurus yagouaroundi
AAGTGCCTCTTGCAATCCTACACTACTTAACAAAACTTTTCTGTGGGTTTTTTATATGGCTGGGCTTCCTCCCCCCCCCCCCACCAACCTCTATACTTCCCCACTCTGGAAATAACAGGAATAGCAGGGACAGGGGAGAGGAAACAAGCACCTTTTCAAAGCATGCAGTTTCAAGGATGACTCACTTTGTTACCTCATTAATGAATGACTACAAAGAAGCAGAGAGAACAGCTATCTGCCCACCTCTTGACCCCCCTCATCCGATCCAACTTACTCCATGGAGTCGATGATTTTTTTTGGCTCCACAGGGCATGGATAGATGACTTCATCGATGTGCTTCAGGTTACAATTTGAAAAGGCTGTAGAGATATGTATGAAGGCTTCAAGCTTTGGCATCTGACTGGCCATAAGCAAGAGCTGCTGGGTGGCAGTGACATTAAGTTGCACGGCATGCCTGCAGAAGGTTAAGCAGAAGGAAGAACAATGAGGCAACCCAGCACCCTGCCTTGCTGGAACTGTATCTACTCCAATAACTTGCATGTCCATCTGGCTTTTGTGGCTGCACCAAAGGACCGGGAAGATTGGGCGCCTGGGTGGCTCAGTCAGTTAAGTGTCTGACTTTGGCTCAAATCCTGATCTCACGGTTCGTGGGTTTGAGCCCAATGTCAGGCTCTGTGCTAACAGCTCAGAGCCTGGAGCCTGCTTCAGATACTGAGTCTCCCTCGCTCTCTTCCCCTTCCCCACTCACGCTTTCTCTCACTCAAAAATAAATAAAACATAAAAAACAAAAACAAAAACAAAAAAGGACCATGAAGAAAAGTATGGGTCATGGCTACAGTTACGTGATGCCTGGAATGTGTTATATGTTGATTATGCATTCTGTGCACATAAATCCTATTCATAGAAGCATTGTGCATAGTGCATGTAGATATCACTTGGTTCTAAATCAGCCGGAAGGGGGGAAAATCATAATCCTATGAATTTGTAAAGGGGCTTCTCAAGCAGCCATTAAAAATATAAAAATACATAAACCGAGCCTTTGACTCAAGAAGCTGGAAAATTCAAATAAATTGTAGGGGAGCAACAGTGGATATAGAATGAGAAAGATACATTTCTCTTGCAAAGGTCTGGGTCAGACATAAAAACTGATGTCAAAATCCTGAATTTTAGCTAACAGAACACAAAGTTCTATACACACAACATGTGGTGACAATGAAATAGTTGATTCTAGAAGTAATATGGCTTATATAATATTAAGAACCCTATTAATCTAACTAAAAAAGAAAAACTAAATGATCTTCTATATGATTTTGAAAAGTTTAAAAATGACATTCAATATCCATTGCCAATTTATTTCTTAAAAATTCACTAAAACAAGAATAAAATGATTAAAGTATGTCTGTTTCACTTTGCTGGCTTGTATCTTGCTTCATGGTGAAAAGTTAGGAACACCCCTTTTAAAGTCAGGGCCAAGAAGGATGCTTACAGTCACTACTGCTAACTATTGTTCTAAACTTCCACCTTGTAATTAGAGAAGAAAATAAAATTGACTAACAGATACAAAAATTATAAAGACAGTCACAAAAATTGCGATCAGATTACATAATTGTGTTTCTGGAAAACAAACAAAAAAGCTAAAACAACTATCCTGGGATATGCAATAATTCATTCAGTAAGGTGTCTATTTATAAGGTTATGTAAAAGGAAAAAAAACTGGAGAATATAATGGAAGAAAGGCACACATTCAAAGCTGAACATTTGAAAAATATGTCAAGTGAATAATAAATAAATGGGATATATAAAGAAAATTATAAAACTTCATGGAGGGTCATACAAATTGAATAAACAATACATTGTTCTTGATAGGAAGAGAAAATGGTTTAAAGATGTTAAGTTTTTCTAAATCAGTTGACATATTCAAGGTAATCCTAATCAAAATCCCAACTTTTTAAGAACTTGGGAAAATTATTCTAAGTTTAATCAAGAAGTATAAGCAGATGAGAATAGCAAGGAAAATTCTATAAAAGGTGAATGATGTGTGTATGCTTGTCTAATAACATAAAAATTACAGTAATAAAATACTGTGGTATTGGAAGAGAAAGGCTAATTAATGGAACAAAATAAAGAGCTCAACAATGGAAATTTAGTATATGAGTTCATTTTAAATAAAGAGTAAAAGCAAGTCATTTAATAAATGTTGCTTAAGAAGTAGCCATCTGTTAGAATTTTTCTCAAAAGCTACTCTACATTCACACCCACACCACTTTTCTTTTTATAGAATTTTCTTATTTCTCTTTACAGGCAAATAAACTTTAAATGGGTCAAAGACTTAAACATGAATATGAAGCAATAAAAATTCTAGAAGAAATTATGAATAACTGCATAAATAATAAAAATAGTTGAGGGCAAATGATAAACTGTTAAAATATTTTGGGCCTTATAAAAGACAAAAAATTAGTATGCTAAGACTTCCAAGAAGTCGTAAAACTGACAAGAGAAGAGTGTTTCAATAGAAAAACAGTCAAAGAACATGAATCGGCATTTCACGAAAGAATAAAATGCCAATCCGCATTTCAGCATCTTCAACTTTTCTAATCAAAATATGCAATGGCATTTTCATTGCATTGGCAACATTAAAAATAATTAAAGGATTCTAACACCGTGCTATTCGGGTGTCAGAAATCAGCATTCATGCACACAGGGACAATTACTTCAATCACGCCTTTTTGGAAAACAATTTATCATTAACTGTTAAACATTAAACATAAACTGTGGGCATTATCTGGTACATCTCTAACAATTTTACTTCTGGACATTTCCCCAAAGTAAAGCACACAAGGATTTACAAAATGCGAGCACAGAGATGTTCATTGAAGAGTTTTTTATAATAGTGAAAAATTAGAATAATCCAAAAATATCCACTAAAACAGAACTGGTTAAGTATATTATATACACATACAATGGAATGTCATGTAGTCATTTGAAATTACAAAAGAATATTTATTGACAATGAAAGACATCCAAAAGTAGAATTGAGCAAATTGCTAAAACATTATCAGTATGATGCCATTATTTTTTGGCAAAGTTGGACATAAATCTATTTTATTATGGATGTGTAAAGTAAAGTTGGAATGGTTATCTCTGGATGGTGAAATTTTTGGAGGAGTTTTACTCCTTTATATTTTTACTTATTGAGAATATATCTATACATATATATATATATATATATATATATACTTGTTTGCTTGTTTGTTTGTTTGTTTATTTATTTATATTTTAACAGAGACCACGAAGGAACTCACACGCACGTGCATGCACACACATACGTACACATACAAGCTGTGAGACGAAGAATGTACCTCAGAGGATCATCAAAGCGCACAGTGGCCGCACAGTGGAAGATAATGTTCGTGCAGGAGAGAAGCTCCTGCATGTCCTCCTTGCTGATGGCGAAGTCATTCTGATTGAGATCTGCGTAGATCGCTCTGATCTTCTCATGCACATTTGGACAGACTTCTTTGACCTTTTCAAACAGCTAAAACATAAATATAAATCAATATGCAGAGAGCGGCATCACCACATTTCGCTGACTTGTTTCATGGTCATTTCCCAAACCTGGTTTTGTTTGTAATATCACTCAAAGAAGGCATTTACTCAAGAGCCATTTGTTTTACTTCACGTGATTCGGTCAGTATAGTACAATTTCCGCTCCTCTTAATTTGATAAACGTTAAAAAAAAAAACAGTTTTAATTACCAGTAAGGAGCATCTTTTGAACTTTCCCTGCAGGGTGAAGGAAAGGTGAAGTCATTTGTATCCCACCCCATCCTCTTTTCCCCTACAAGGCAGCTTTGTGTTCATACCTTGGTGATTGTTTCCATTTGGGGCTGGGAAATGTGCTTTTCAGCGCAAAAGGACCAGCCTTTACCAAGTACCAGCAAAATCACAGGCCTTTACAAAGGAGGTCTTATGGGCACAAGTTCAAAACAACTTGGTTAACTGGCCCAGATGAACAAGATGTCTCAGCAGCACAAACATAATTAGAAAATAACAAATGAAGCAACTTTGTACTGGGTAAAACAAATAAAACTTTTATATAATCTCATTCTAATATCAATGGTGGTTATTGTCTAGTAAGACAATTACATGAGTCTATGTACTTTATATGGGATTTTAATTGATTTCTTAATATTCTAATTTATTTATAAAGGGAAAAGGAATGAGCACTGGCAGTTTTAGCTTTTATTACAATTACTCAGATGGAACAGTCTCTCCTTTCCCCTCCACACAGAAGTCCTGAGGTTAAATTGGTATTTCCCATTTTCTCAGCAAACACAATTTTAATAAAATGGTCTTTGCTTCAACTATTCTGTTAAAATGAAATTTTACTGTAGAATTGGTATGGTATGTGGACAGTGAGGAAAAGTAAGGCTGAATGTTTTAAAAGGTTAGGAGCAGAGAAAATTAGTCTGTGGTTTTAATCATAATACAGTAGCAGAGACTGCCCTCTGTTTTTCTTCAATCCAAAAGAATGTTTTCAGGATCATCTTTGATCCTGAGTAGCAGGTTTCTTCTCTCCATTAGAGATCTACCCTAAGCTTTTTAAATTGAATAGTAAGAAGTTAATCTTAGGTAGTCAGAGGAATCATGTCTCATCTGAATCAGGCAAGACCACGTTCAGTTTTCTAGGTGTGCAAGATGGTTTGGCATTGATCTAGCTGCATTTCAGGGACGAGAGGCAAAAAAACAAAAACAAAAACAAAAAAACAAAAAAAACCTTCCAGGCTGCTCCGCCATCTTGGTCTCTCCTCAGGCATGACCGTGTTCATTTGCCCTTCTGGGAATCCAGTGAAGGTGACCAGGGAAGGAAGTCAAATTCACACACTGGTGTGGCAAGTTAATAAACTCCTATCTTTGACCTATCGTCTTCCTGCACTGCAGGATCAGCCTTTTCAGTAGGGTGTTAACTACACTTCTGAAAAGAATTTGGAAGTTAAATCACTCCTCAATGCTTTTTCTGACATTGGGATTGATGTGTCTAAGGGACCTTCTCAATAAAAGTCATTCTAGTTCTTCCAGAAAAGTTTTTAACAGCTTTTCTAATCCTGATGAATCATATGCATGTTAAATACTATTTTTCACAATCAAACGCTTTCCTTCTTATAGTCCATGTTACTCATACAACGAATTGGGTATCTGGGGATAAATTTACCTAAAATTCACACAATTCCCCCCCTTTTAATAAATGGATTTGTAGAAGGCTCTTTTTTGAGTCTACATGACAGATTTCATTCACAAGAAATTTATTCAGGGTTTCTGTGGAGTCTTTGACTTTGGCCTGTGTTGACTTCTGGCTACATAAGAGTATTAGGTGGAAAATGACTTGTGTGTCCATCCTTCCCGCAGTGGGGTTCCTCACACATGAGGTAAGCTACTACACATAGATTTTCCTTTGCCTTCACTTTTATGACTTTAAAAGCAGAGAATACTGTTATGCCAATATTGTACTTTCAGATCACCTGTGCAATGTCAAAATACCACATTTACCGCATTATTATTTTAGGAGATAATTACTATTACAGGAGATAGTGTTCCAATCTATATTCTATTTATTAATTTACATTTATGAGAGGGCATATCTGAGTGAACACAGTGTAATTTATTTTTTAAAATATCTAAGTTTTCTAATCCAGATGGCATTTATTATGGTTAATTGGAATAAATCAGTGAATTGGCTGCATCAGTTCAAACCATAGTGCTAAGTGAGGGTCACATTTTACGATATCCAGGCCCAAGAATACGACTGGTCTCATCTGGACTCTCACTGTTTTGCTACAGCCTCTAACAAAACAATACTTAAATAGAGTGATGAGATTACAGCCAACTGCCATCCAACAGGTCAGTGCTTTTCATAGTGTTATCCACAAGTGAACTGCATTGAAATCACCAGAATACATGTTAAAAATGCATATCTCTAGAGCCCATCCCACACCCACTAAATACAAAATGACGGGGGCACACCAGGAGTTTGATTTCACGTCAAGTTCCCTGGCTGACTTTAACTGATCCCAAGAAAAGAACTTCTTCGGCTGGGGCGTTAACATGGATAATTGCTGGTGAACAATAGTGTATGACTCATCTTCCTTTATAATTGTCCAGACCAGTTACAGGGCATCAGTGGTTTTCAACCTGTGTAGGCCTAAGAGAAATCTAGGCACCGGTTAAGAATGACTTCCTTACTCTAAGCTCAGAGATCCTGACTCAATAGGTTTGGCATGCAACCCAGGAAGCTGTATTTCTTTCTTTTTTTTTTTAATTTTTTTTTTCAACGTTTATTTATTTTTGGGACAGAGAGAGACAGAGCATGAACGGGGGAGGGGCAGAGAGAGAGGGAGACACAGAATCGGAAACAGGCTCCAGGCTCTGAGCCATCAGGCCAGAGCCCGACGCGGGGCTCGAATTCACGGACCGTGAGATCGTGACCTGGCTGAAGTCGGACGCCCAACCGACTGCGCCGCCCAGGCGCCCCAGGAAGCTGTATTTCTTAACCAGCTCCACCGACAGGTCTGATATCTAGGTACCATACTTGGTGAAAATTAGTTTTGAAAGTTTGTGTCCATTTTTAAAGTCAGGGGCTTAAATTACCCCCTCTGGTTGGTAAATTCCTTGATTCTTGTTTATTTCCTTATGCTTGACTGCACCCAGTTCATTGAAAAGACTCAAATGTTGCTTGTTAAATTGAAATGAATTACTGTAAGAACAGTAACAGAACCATGAATGGGAGCTAAATTCCTGAAATCCTTTGGTTACCAGCTCTTTTGTGTTGGTGGGATGAAAGACAGAGGACAACTACTACAAGTAGAAGGAACAAAGTGTTCCCTTGGGTCCTCTGCATTGACTGCAAACGTGGCTGGAAAGGATCAGCATAGAACCTTCGCTTTCGTAATAATGACAAAACCGGAGGACAGAGGAAATGTTGCAAATGGGTCCTCAGTGGACACCAGCTCTTCTGAAAGTTTCTTTTGCTGATGTGAGACATTCACTAAAGGTAAGAAAAAAAACAGATGGAACAAAAATGAGCGAAGAAAAGAAATTTTAAAAATTTCACTGAAGATCCACCAATAAGGAACTTCATATAATTATTTTAGGTTCTAAGAGTTTATCATATTCCTTCTCATATATATTTTATTTAACGGCACAGGAGTGAGAAGGTAAAGAGCAAGTAATTACCTGCCATATATGAAAACTCAAGCAGAGGACTGCTGTGTTTCCATTTTCTGAAACCCTTTTCTTGACAAAGGCAGGACACTTCTGTGGTCACTGGAAGAGCACAGCTGAGAGGCGATCTAACCATTTCAAACTGATAATAAAGCTACACATTTCTCTTGGAAAGTGTAGGAGTGTTCTATTGATTCGATGTTACACAGACAAGTATTTCTCTCTCTTAATTTGTTTTAAACACAAGAGATTATTCCATTTATGGCAATAGTTACTGACAGCCCAGAGGCAAGAGAGAAACTCTGCAAATCCGAAATGAGAAAATTCAGCAGAAAGAAGACAAGAGACATTTTCTGGATTCAATAATCTCCTTGGGTAGGACATCTGTAGGCAGACACTACAACTCTGTTTTTATTAGAAGCAGGAATTGAACAAGGGGTGGGGGTGGGGGCATGATATTTATGTTATGCTTTTGAAACAATGTAGATGTCCTGAACTTGGATTTCTACAATCAACTTTGTTACCCACATGACCTGACTTTGGAGATATCCACAGGGGATTCAGTTGCTACTTCCCAGGGGAACATGGAAAGGCATAATATCTTTAATAATCATGAGAATCTTTGATCTTTATTCAATGTACTGACTCCCTCTTTTCAGATATAACTATGTTATTTAGTTCCAGTAGCCCACAAAATTTGCCTACTATTGTTAATTGGGGGAAAAAAGGTAAGGTCCCTTAACCTAAAGGGCAATCTCTGTGGAGCACCAGGGGTCCAAAGCAGAAAAGAGCTTACAACATTTTTGGGAGAAATTTTGGAATGCTGTGTAAGGGCAAATCAACAGATTCTGCAAGTTAGCTCTTGAACAAGAAAGACTTACAAAGAAAGGATATAATCTAAGTTGAAAACAGTTAAACACAAATAAGTACAAGTAAACTAAGGCAGAAACTATCATGAAAATTTACAAAATGTTAAGATTTTGCTAGTTCACGAATAACTCTCCTAAGATATAAAGGATTAACGTAGAAGTTTTTATTACCTCAGCAAGGACCATTTCTACAGGACCATAAAGCAGTATGGTACAGCAGTGTGGTTACTGAACTTTGGCATGCAGCTGGGTTAACTAGAAAGTTGTTTAAAAAAAACAAAAAACAAAGCCCTAGGTGTCCTGAACCTGGAGATTCCAACTCAGTTCTGAGTTGAAGCTTGTGTGTCTGTACTTTGAAAAAGTTCTCCAGTGAGTCTGATATACACTGTAGATAAGAGCCCCTGGCATACTAGAAAGATCTCAGGCTCTTTGGAGTCAGGAAGGCCTGGGTTTGAATCCTACTGGTGCCATTTATTAGCTGTGTGACTGAGGCAAGTTACTCACTTCTTGGGGCCTCAGTGTTTTTATTTGCATATTCATCTAAAATGCTAATTGTTAAACTATATCATTCTGTGTTCTCAGAGAACTAATGATTCAGCATATATTCTGCTATTCTTTAATTTTTTTTTCAACGTTTATTTATTTTCGGGACAGAGAGAGACAGAGCATGAACGGGGGAGGGGCAGAGAGAGAGGGAGACACAGAATCGGAAACAGGCTCCAGGCTCTGAGCCATCAGCCCAGAGCCTGACGTGGGGCTCGAACTCACGGACCGCGAGATCGTGACCTGGCTGAAGTCAGACGCTTAACCGACTGCGCCACCCAGGCGCCCCTACTCTGCTATTCTTAAAAGCAATTTTGCATTAAAATTTTTTAATTCACTTTGCATAAAAATCTATGATAAACACCAAAGATGACACAGTGGTCAGTCTATCATCTTGTTGTTTTGTGCCCCCAAGGTAATTTTCACAGAATTCCTTGAGAATAAGTACACGGACCAAAGAGGAGGTAGGGTGGCTAGGAAGATGGAAACCAATCTTTTTTTTTTTTTTAAAGTTTATTTATTTATTTTGAGAGAGAGACAGAGATAGAGTGAGTGGGGGAAGGGCAGAGAGGGAGGGAGAGAGAGAATTCCAAGTAGGCTCCACACTGACAGTGCAGGGCTCAAACTCATGAACCATGAGATCAAGACATGAGCCAAAACCAAGAGTGGAACGATTAACCGACTGAGTCAGTCAGGCGCTCCGATGGAAACTAATCTTAAACTTACTTCCACTCTCTACAGAATTGGTGGCATCTCTGCATTCTCCAGGCTAACGGATGGGTAAAGTGGTGATACTAATCCAGAGGTGGCCATGGTTTTCCCTTCCTAATGAAGTGGTCATCATTGGGAAGTATAATGCCTGGAGAGCAAGGCTTACTGCCAAGACAACCAGGGCTTGGAGGATGCAGTTTCTTGGGGAGGCAATGCAATGTGGTGGGGAAGGTGTAAGCTTTACAGGTAAGAGAACAGTGTTTAAAATCTGTGTTACTTCCTTGGGATTTCCTTAGATAGGCGACAACCTTTCTTGGATTAGTTTGTCATCTGTGAAGTAGCAAGAAAGCATTCCACAGAGTTGTGTGAGGGTCAGATAGGGTCAGGAAAGTCAGATGCCTAGCATAGTACTTGCTACTTCAGTTCTTGATAATAGGAAAACTCCTTTTCCACATATACAATAATACTCAGTTTTCAAGAGCTGCTAATCAGATGGGTGTGTGTGTGTGTGTGTGTGTGTGTGTGTGTGTATTTGCTGGGTCGTTGAAAGGTTTCTGATTATACCATGTGATCCGGATACCTCTGCAAACTGAATGTATTCCAGAGTCAAGTTGAATCTTGTGGCTTGATGACTTTTTGAGTGAAATGAGTACGGGCAATTTGAAGCTTTTAAGAAAGAGACCTGATATCACTGGAAGAAATTGAAAAAGAAGGAAAGAAGTTGGATGTGTGAAATCATGCCAGAGATTGAATTACCTAGTAAATTGTATTGCAAAAGAAAATAAGAGATTGGGAAAATAAATTGCTTCTGCTTCTGGGACTGTTATTATATCCCCAGGACTAAATCAATTTCTTTAATTTTTTTTTTTTTCTTAAGAGAAAGGAAATGACCCACAGGGGGTTGGCTTAACATGCTTCAACTAATCTGAGTTGAGTAACTGTCAGACTGAAGGCCATTTACACTCTTTTAAAACTGTGTATTTCTTAATCATGGGAAATTTAAATTCCTGGCAAGATTATATTCTAATTGTCCTAAGTTCATAGAATCCTCTTGCTTTTTGTGGGATGGTTTCTCAGGAAAAATAAAATCTAGTAACGGAACAAAACTGGCTTTGGGAATTTAAAATGCAAACTTCTGTTTCCAATTGCCTTTGCCTTATATAGAGATTTAATATATTAAATCAGAACCATTAATGCCAATCAGAAATTCATTTTTGAAAGTTGGGAACAAGCAGATCTTACACAGGGTAGCCTTGAACCAAGCATGAAAACGCCTTTTTTCCTCATGAAAATTTGAAAATTTGAAAATTTTGAAATTTTGAAAATTAACAAGGAACTTCTACGCAAAATGAAATGAACATTTCTGTTGAGTGTTTCTTAATACTTAACAACGTCAGATTGT
>NW_024412407.1:19521433-19564757 GCF_014898765.1 Herpailurus yagouaroundi
GCATTATTTTTCCTCTCAAGGATTATTTTGTCTAATGCCTTCTAGAAACTACCAAACAGTGATAGTTTGTGAAAGGAGTCAATAAACTATTTCATAAAATGTTACGGTCTCCCATTGTCTTAAACCTGGTTAGTTCTGTGAACTGAGAGCCCAGTGTGTGACCTTGTATGATACATTAACCACAGCTCTCCAGGGTATTTCAGAGTTGATTTATCTCATGGGCAAATAAGGGCTTATTGAGTAATTCACATTTTTCCAGAGAAGTTGACTTGAAGTATCCAGTGCAACCTGCCAAGCCCTACCTTTGTTTAAAAATCCACTTCGTAGTGACATTGTACAAGATAGTCCTGCCCTGGAAACCTTGAGCTTTGCCTGGTCTTCTCGGAGGATTAAAAAACCCAGCATCTAAATCCAGCATAATGTTATTATGTTCAGATGATTCTACACCCAGCATAATCTCATGGCAACCTTTCCCTTTTTTGATTACTATAGTTTAATAGGAGAAGCCCAAACTTTCTACGGATTCTCTCAATAAAACATTTTTTAGATACTAACCTCTCAATCACTCTTAATTAACTACCTCTTAATATAATTCAACTACCTGGGGTTTTATTTTTCAAATACGGACATTGTCTCCTTGATGTTTTCTTTTTTTTTTTTTTTTTAATTTTTTTTTTCAATGTTTATTTATTTTTGGGACAGAGAGAGACAGAGCATGAACGGGGGAGGGGCAGAGAGAGAGGGAGACACAGAATTGGAAACAGGCTCCAGGCTCCGAGCCATCAGCCCAGAGCCCGACGCGGGGCTCGAACTCACGGACCGCAAGATCGTGACCTGGCTGAAGTCGGACGCTTAACCGACTGCGCCACCCAGGCGCCCCGCCTTGATGTTTTCTTAAACAGTTATTAGGAATAGATTACAACCGATTTAAGACCCTAAACTGGTATAAGTAGGACATGATTGTTGTAAAAAGGAACACATCTTTAAGGCACTAAAGACCCTCAAAACACATTTCTTGGAACTTGATAACTGAATGAGTTATTGGCAACCCATTATCTGCTGTAGTGGGGAAAAGCCATGTCTTGTTAAGCAAAGCCATATTCAAGATAGCAAAATAGATAAAATATCAATTTCTCTATCTAAAATTGTTTTTGCTACAGTGAAAAGCTGGTTCATTGAAAAATGAATACATTTTTCATAAGTAAGAACTAAGCGGCCAGCATGGGAGCCCTGGGGACCCATGATTTGAACAGCACGGGTCTGTGATGAGCATATTCACATTTCAGCACATGGTATCTGGCTTTTTTTCCTTAGATGTTTCTCAGATTTTATGAAATAAACTAGAAGATTAAAAAAATAATAGAATAGAATAGATTAAATAGATTAAATAGATTAAAAAATAATAGAATCATATTTCTAATACAAATCAAATCAAATTATTTAATTTGGATAAACAGTTTCAAAACTCACAATTAACTGAACTTATATCTGATGACCTAGTTTTGGAAATTCATGATTGCCATGCTGCCTTGCTTATTGGCTTTTTTAAAAAGTGGGTGTTTCCTTCCCCACTATAAATGTGAAACATGTTCATTGTTACTGTATTTGCAAGACTTTGGGAAAATATTCCTGCTCTCATTTGTTCACTGTGAAAGAGGGTGCCTTCTGCCTTACCATAAAAGTAAACATGCTCATGATGACTGTAATATGAAAAGTTGGAAGTGCCAAAAAATAGAATTAATTCAAGATCCTACCAGCATTTAAGGACGTTTGTTGAGGTGATACTGAATATGGTTTTGCATGACTTTTTTTGCACTCAATATATAAGAAGTGTTTTCTCATGTCATTTAATAGTTTATAAAATATGACCTTTAATGCCTACATACTAGTCTAACAAATGTATGTATTGTTGTTTACATTATCATTCCTTGACTGTGGAACATTCAGATTGATTCTAGTTTTTGCTACAATAAATCATACTACAATATATGTTGGTACAATATTTGTGTGTCTCTGGTTGTTTTCTTAGAGTGCCAGCTTAATTGTCTTTGTGAGAAAGTCTTCAAGAATCTGCCATAAATTCAGATATCTTTCCCTCTATTGATATAGAGCACTTCCCTTAAGTGCTCTGAAAATACTTCAGAAACTTAGTTATATATAAGAAACTGGTCTGTTCTGATTCATGAGCCCCACTTCCATGTGGCCAAAGGATGAAAAACAACCTTTTTTCCAAGGCATTTCCCACTTAATTGTCTCCTTCTGAAAGCACGGAACCAGGAAGCGAGAGGTGGTATCTGTCCATACAATGAAAGGAAATAAATGAATCAGATACATGAATTTTGATAGATACAACAGATGTTCTCTTGACTATATTTCCTGGGGACATAGTGGGAATCAAAGGCAAACTGATAACATTTTAATTTATTATGTCTTAAAGAGAAACTTCCATGGGCACCTGAGTGGCTCAGTCATTTGAATGTCCAACTCTTGATTTTAGCCTGGGTCATTAACCCAAGGTCATGGGATTGAGCCCTGTGTGGGGTCTGAGCTATGCATGGAGCCTACTCAAGATTCATTCTCTCTCTCTCTTTCTCTCTCTCCCTCTCCCCAACTCATGCTCTTTCTCTAAAAAAAAAAAAAAAAAAAAAAAAAAAAAAAAAAAAAAAAAAAAAAAATTAAGAAAAATTAAGAAAAGACATACTTCCAAGCCTAACTTACCTGATATGACATAACATACCTTTATCTACTTTTTAAGAATACCGTTGTACTTTGAGGGGCGCCTGGGTGGCTCAGTCAGTTAGGTCCCTGACTTCGGCTCAGGTCGTGTCTCACAGTTCGTGAGTTCGAGCCCCACGTCAGGCTCTGTGCTGACAGCTCAGAGCCTGGAGCCTGCTTCGGATTCTGTGTCTCCCTCTCTCTGCCCACCCCCACTTGCTCTCTGTCTCTCAAAACTGAATAAACATTAAAAAATTTAAAAAAAAAGAATACCGTTGTACTTTAAGATGAATTAGAATTTATACATTGCTATGTGTGAATGAAGAGAAATATTGCTTAAAAATGATACCAGGCCTCACTTAGGAATAAGGTATGATTGCATTTAAAGCACCCTGTCTATGTCAAAATAAAGTTAAGTGACAGAATAGAAACTGGGTCTTGATTTGTGGATGATATTTAATAAATATTTGCAGAATCACAAGCCTATCAGAAGAAACACTAACCCAGATAGTAAAGTTCTTCTGAGTAAAAACCAGGAGCAAGAGTGGCCATACAATAGAACTAAAGTTTGGCCTGGACTCAGACAAGACCACTGAGAAACTAGAATGCATTAAACTTGTTCATTCAACAAATTTGGTTGATTACCTACCAAGTGGACAGTGATAACACATGAGAGTAATGACAATGGAAAGGTCTTAGACTTAAAATTTAGAGGGAAAAGTTGGGGTAATAAATGTGTTATTAGTTTTGGCTAATCCAATACACTTGAGAAAATGGTGTATTATCTGCCAAACGTAAGACTCTTTTACTCCTACTGGATTTGACATTAGGAGATCATAAAAGCAGACAGAATTATTAGGAAATCAAAGGTTTATGGGCATATTCCCTGAAGTATAACCCTATCTTGGAAAGTTGATTGTGGCAGCCCACATATTTGGAATAACCAACTTGCACCTTCCCCCCAAATTCTAACCAAATAGAAGAAAACTAGAATTCATATGGAATATTCTCACTTTTAAAATATGATGCTACAAAAATGTTAAACTACATTATTCCCCTTTTAGGTAGAAGCCCAAGATCTGTCCATTCTGCATGCTTCTATCTGACCACGTACGTCAAAAATTTATGAAAGAATAATGAATGCCTTTGCTACAAAACCAGAAATAGCTAGAAACTTAAGAAGACTTTTCCATGTGCCAATCTCTTGAGCATTTTGATGCTACAGTAATTGTTTCCTTTTAAAACACTCATTTATACATATCTTCAGTAGTTTCACTTTACAACAGCAAAGGCTTCTTTAGGGAGAGGACAAAACTTTAATTAAGAAAAGAAAAATATTTTTATTCTGAGGGTGAATTTAGGAGACTGTGTGAAGACAGTCTTAGCAAAGGGGTGGGTATGTGAGCCTGACTGTTTACAGAAAGCTAACTTTGTATGCTGGACTTGATACTACTGGGACTATCCTGAAAGATATGGGGAACAGGTTTAAAAATTTCAACTGGAAGGCATCTATGGGACTAGAAATGGAGACTTCTAAGCATTCAGGGATTCAGCAAATGGCTGCTGGTTGGTTTTTTCTTGGTTTTAAATGACAACTAACCTCCAGTTTAGTTATCTCTGCATTGGAGATGAACAATTGATGGCTATGTTTTAGATTAGTGAATGTCAAAAGGTGATTATTTTATGCTTTACATTAACAAAACCCATAGAGAAATTCTACTTCACCTTTTTAACCCACAAGTCAGCTTTGGTTTCTCTGCACCTTAATTGAGTTGTGATTGATTACATTCCCAATTCAAGATCCTCCCCAAGATTATTCAGAATTCTCAGGTGGCTAATTTTTCATTGTTGTTTCTGCTCTTGCTTTTTCTCTAACTCAGTGATGCACTAAGATTATTTTATAAAAACATATTTTGCCTAACACATTTAGATATTCTGTATCAGAATGCATTTTGCTGATCCTCTATTCCATGAGTTGGCAGAGTTCTTCCGTAAGGGGAAAATGTAGTATGATTTCTGTTTCAATTACTCAACTAAACTCATTACAATCACAGATCCCACAATTAATTTCCCATCTTCATCAGTTGAGTGCTGTTTTATTACCTTTCTTTCTTTCTTTCTTTATTTATTTATTTATTTATTTATTTATTTATGAAATTTATTGTCAAATTGGTTTCCATACAACACCCAGTGCTCATCCCAAAAGGTGCCCTCCTCAATACCCATCACCCACCCTCTCCTCCCTCCCACCCCCCATCAACCCTTAGTTTGTTCTCAGTTCTCAACAGTCTCTTATGCTTTGGCTCTCTCCCACTCTAACCTCTTTTTTTTTTTTCCTTCCCCTCCCCCATGGGTTCCTGTTAAGTTTCTCAGGATCCACATAAGAGTGAAACCATATGGTATCTGTCTTTCTCTGTATGGCTTATTTCACTTAGCATCACACTCTCCAGTTCCATCCACGTTGCTACAAAAGGCCATATTTCATTTTTTCTCATTGCCACGTAGTATTCCATTGTGTATATAAACCACAATTTCTTTATCCATTCATCAGTTGATGGACATTTAGGCTCTTTCCATAATTTGGCTATTGTTGAGAGTGCTGCTATGAACACTGGGGTACAAGTGCCCTATGCATCAGTACTCCTGTGTCCCTTGGATAAATTCCTAGCAGTGCTATTGCTGGGTCATAGGGTAGGTCTATTTTTAATTTTCTGAGGAACCTCCACACTGCTTTCCAGAGCGGCTGCACCAATTTGCATTCCCACCAACAGTGCAAGAGGGTTCCCGTTACTCCACATCCTCTCCAGCATCTATAGTCTCCTGATTTGTTCATTTTGGCCACTCTGACTGGCGTGAGGTGATACCTGAGTGTGGTTTTGATTTGTATTTCCCTGATGAGGAGCGACGCTGAACATCTTTTCATGTGCCTGTTGGCCATCCGGATGTCTTCTTTAGAGAAGTGTCTATTCATGTTTTCTGCCCATTTCTTCACTGGGTTATTTGCTTTTCGGGTGTGGAGTTTGGTGAGCTCTTTATAGATTTTGGATACTAGCCCTTTGTCCGATATGTCATTTGCAAATATCTTTTCCCATTCCGTTGGTTGCCTTTTAGTTTGTTGGTTGTTTCCTTTGCTGTGCAGAAGCTTTTTATCTTCATAAGGTCCCAGTAATTCACTTTTGCTTTTAATTCCCTTGCCTTTGGGGATGTGTCGAGTAAGAGATTGCTACGGCTGAGGTCAGAGAGGTCTTTTCCTGCTTTCTCCTCTAGGGTTTTGATGGTTTCCTGTCTCACATTCAGGTCCTTTATCCATTTTGAGTTTATTTTTGTGAATATTATTACCATTATTTAAAATAGCGGAATCATCCAGCTTTCAGAAGACAAAAAAAAGGCCTTCAACTGGAGTGCCATCCCCTAAAAGATAAAGCTCAAGCTTCCATATTTGAATAGTAATATTAAAAACTAATAATTGCCAAGTTCTTACCCTGGTCCAGGCACTATTCTAAGTGTCTTTCCTGTATTAGCTCACTGACATCTCACAACAGTGTAGAAGACAATAGCCATTAGTATCCTTATTTGGGTTACTCAGGCTCAGTTATGTAAAGGCACACTGCTTGGTGGGGAGAGGACACCAACTCAAGTCTGTGTCACTCCTGAGACCAGGCTCTTCTCAGGATGCTTGCTTCCTAATATCCATTCTTCTGGGTCTTGAGAAGTATCTAAATTATCATTCAGATGTTCTCCATTCTCCATGTAGCCACTGTGCCTCAGGAGAAGATGGTCTCACCCCAGCCCGGGGGAAACATTTACTTATCTAAGTGAACTCTTACCCTCTGCTCAGTGGTTAGCTTAGATCTGGAGTTTCTGAATAAATCAGTATATGTCATACCACATGTGATAGGGGTTGGTCCAGAAATTGACATATAACCTACCCCAGGCTGGTAAGATATAAGGGGAAATACGAGGTTTTCCAGAAAAGAGGTTTCATCAATCTTGAAAGAGAGTTTCAGAGGGAGCCAGCCTCTCTTTATCCAAAGGCTGTCATATATATATGTATATGTATATGTATATGTATATGTATATGTATATGTATATGTATATGTATATGTATACACACACACACACACACACACACGCACGAATCTTGCAATGATAACAACCATCTTATTCATAACTGGAATAAAACTAGAACAAAATGGCAGAGCTGAGAGATTCACAGACCAAGGTGGCCAGAGCTCCAGCCCATTGCCCATGACTGTGGTCCTGGAGTTTCCCATTGTATAATCAATATATCATCTTTGTTTTCTAAGCCGGTTTCAATTGAGTTTTCTTCCAACTGAAAGTGAGCTAACTAAAACAATTGTGTGTAGTCTTTCAGAATCTGGCCTGAACTAGCATGCCTTTCTAGTTCTTAAAAACTCACTTGTTTGGGGCTAAGCAAGTCACCCAGAGGTTCTCAAATATACCATACCAGCCATCCATTTGCAGGTGTGGTTCTTCCTGCTTAGACTGCCCTTTGCTTTCCTCTCTCTGGAGAACTTGTGTTGCATTGTAATCATGTTTTACATGACTATCTCCATCACTTGACTTGGCCATGTCATTTTTGTCTTCATATCCTTAGTGCCTAGCATATGTGTGACACATAAGCAAGCACTTTAGTAAGTGTAGAGTTAATAAAAATGAGGGGCAGCATGAAAATCTTAATCACAGCATGGTCCTTCCATACAAGACACTCAATCATCTAAATGAATGCTGTCTAAAACTCTGTGATTATAGAAATGTTCTATACCTGTACAGTAAAGCAGCCAGCAGCACACGTAGCTATTGAGCACTGAAATATGGCTACTATGACTGAAAACTGAATTTTAAAGTTCACTATTGTAATTAATTTGAATTTAAATAGCCACATACTCTAAGTCAAAACAAAAAACAAAACAAAAAAATTAATATGATCTGGAAGGGGTTTTTTTGTGCAAAAGGAGTGTATTCACATATTTTAAAAATGTAATCTTAAGGTTTATCTTTCTTTTTAATTTTTAGTTTCAAAATGAATATGAGCAATAATACCTTATATGTCACAGTCAGTAATAAGGATTGGGCTGTCTCTTCCCTGCACACAGCATTCTTGACAGCCAATCAGCAAGAGCATCCTCATATTCTGAGGCAAGAATTCATGATTTTTGTAGTGGAAACTTTTCAGTTTTTGAATGCCCAGAAATAAAATAAAGCACATCATTTTTCCCCCCATGGAAAATCTTTTTGTAGGTATCAAATTCCACATAGCCAAGAAAATGGGTCTTTGCATAACTAAAGCCTGTTTTCTTTAACATTTATTTAGTTTTGAGAGACAGAGAGAG
The DNA here is from genome assembly GCF_014898765.1 of Herpailurus yagouaroundi. Lineage (NCBI taxonomy): Eukaryota > Metazoa > Chordata > Mammalia > Carnivora > Felidae > Herpailurus > Herpailurus yagouaroundi. The sequence continues at coordinate 19,529,503 of NW_024412407.1, forward strand.
ATAGAGTGTGAGCAAGGGAGGGGCAGAGACAGAGAGAGACACACAGTCTGAAGCAAGCTCCAGGCTCTGAGCTGTTAGCACAGAGCCTGACATGAGGCTTGAACTCACAAACTGCAAGATCATGCCCTGACCCAGAGTCGCACATTTACCCAACTGAGTCACCCAGGCACCCCTCCAAAGGCTTGTTTTCAATAAGTGATGGAATCTGTTCTTTTTAGCAATTAACGTTTCTGTTATAATGATAACATAGAAGTAAGGTGCCTTAAAAAATAATCATAGTGTATAAGCTTCTCCAAATTCTTTAGATGTCCAAGGAATTCAATAAATAAAAGTACTAAAAAAAGAAAAGAAGCCCCACAAAATGGTCATGCAGACATGGTGTTTTACCACAGATATTAAGTTGATCAGCCATTTAATGCGCAACAGATTTCTTTCCTCCCATAATTCATTTAGGTAAAATTTATGGAGAAAAGAAATCTATACAATAAACCCTAATTAGCATAACAGTAAAAAGTGAGGCCACAGGGGATAGTGGTTAAAACTATACCATACCTAATGATGTCAGACTTGGATTTGAATCCAGAAAGACTTGAGTAGGGGACAGAGATAGAGTGAGGTGGATAGACAGACAGACCACTCTCGGGTGAGCAAGGTATTATTACCCTACTTACAAATAAGGGAACCAAGGGTCATAGATACAATATATCTTGCCCACTGTCACACAGCTATTAATTGCTAGTGCTGAGGTTCAAACCCAGGTGAGTCTGCCTTGTGAAGCCTATGCTTTTCAAGCACTATCTGATGATAACAGACAGTTCCCAGGTGATATTGATCCTGCTGGTCTGGAAACCACATTTTGAGAACCACTATACATAAAGGTCAATAGCAGGCAATAAATAGCCCAATAGTGGGAACAAGTGTGGAGATTTGCAAGTCAGTTTCACAGATAAGTTATGTACAGTACAATCAAGATCTCCAGGACAAAAGTAATATTGTTGTGTGATTGAAAAGAACAGTAGGTAAAGACAGTGCTGACCACAAGACTCTGCCACAATATTTATCTAGAGATCTATTCACCGGCTACCAAGCTAAAAAGGCATGTCTGCTATGTGAGAAAAACAAACTCCATTAGGGATATATAAGTGAACACAGCTGTCTGAAGAGGGATCTAGATTTCAGCTTTATGCCACCTTATCATTTTGGTTTTAAGACCCACTAGCTACAAAGCAGGCAGTGTTGGGCAGAGGCAAGTGTGTTGCCTCAGGGGCCAGACTGAGATCTAGAGTCTGACTCTCATTTACCACCTGGGTGACCTCTGGTAAGTTAACACTCCAGGCCTGTGTTCTCATCCATAAAATCTGGAAAATGAAAATTGAGGATATGAATCATTCTTTTTTCATCAGGCTGTTGCAAAAATCAATGAGGTAAGGCACAAAAAAGCCTTTGAATGGTGCCTGCCATGTACTAGGTGCATAAGTACTTAATACTAAGTACATAAGTACTGACTACATAACTGTCAGCTACTATTATTTGTCCCACTGCTGAGTCAAGCCATGAGAAACAGGAGAGGCTTTCCTGATTCTCTTGATGATCATTTGTACCAAAATCTCATCCAGGTACCTGCAGGTAAATGTGATCATCGGGGTTCCTGAGTGTCTGTAATGTGCTGTGCTAACAGATACTGCCTCCGTTAGATGGGAGCATTTCTACACATGGGAAAGGAGGCTTTTTATAAAAGAAAACAAAAAAACAACAACAAGAAAAACACCTTATTTAAATTTTCCTTTTGCCAACCCTAAATGACCCTGTATATTTCAAAGGGGCCTCTGAACCAGACACATGCCTTTTTTTTTTTTTTTTTCCCATTTAATTCCTGTGGCAATCCTGGGAAGTCCTTGTCTCTGTTCCTATGTTGAACACCGCAAACCGGAGCTTACGAGGTAAAGTGACAATAAACTGATAAGCCAGAATTTGAGCTAAGATATGCTTGAGACCAAAGCCAATACTACCTTCAGATTTATAAAACATGGGAGGATACGTACAATCTTTTATTTAAGGAGTGAGGGGGTCTGATACGCAAATGCTCATTTATGTATGTAATATTTCATGTTCCATGTTTTCCCCTTAGAAGAACCGATGGAATAATACAAATACCAAGTTACCATAGATAAGTATGTAACACCTAAACCTTGTGGAGTGTGGACAACTGCCAAGTATTATCACATGGCTACTTACTAATCATACCTGTTCAGAATAGAATAGAATATCCAAAACTTGGGGTGGGGGGACTACCTTGAATTTAGAAGTAGGAAAGGGTTCTGTTGAACTTTGACAGATATTGAGGTTGGAGAGTCCACTCTGGGGATTTTAGCATTTTTGATTCTTACTCAGTAATTTCCAGAACATAGAGTATCTGCTCACCTGCCCTGGACAGAGCCTATGCCCTCTTTCTTCTCCTACAGGAAAACACCACAGATTTCTATGAGCACCTGATTGCCATCTTGTCTCCTCTCTCTACCTGCCCAGGCATCCTGGCCCCCCCACTTGCAATCTGGGGCTGTCAGGGAATATTGTAGTGAGTCATCTTGCCCCAAGGCTCTTCCCCTAAGGCATACCTTACTATTTAGGATCTGGAAAACCCTCTGCTGCGTAGTCTGGCCAGCCTTGGTCCTCACAAGGATGTAAATGACTTTCAGGTCTGGGCTGGTGCGAAACAGCTTCTCCATCAACACTTTGCCCATGAAGCCTGTGGCCCCAGTGATGAGAATGGACTTGCCACCATAGAAAGCTGCAATCATGGACATGATTCTTCTCTTTGTCTTTTATAGCTCCAGAAAGAGGTTCCTGAAAAGGAAGAGAAATAACAAAATGTTACATTCTCAGAAGCTCAAAAATGCAGTCATTTAAAATGTTTCTGATGCTTCCAGGAGTTTTGAATGTAGAAAAAGGCCCAAGTGAGGACATCATGGTTTATTGACAAATGATTCATTTCAATCGAGATTTATTGAGATCACTTTATTAAATGCCAGACTTTATGCCAGGAATTGTGGGCAAAAAATGAGTGAGACATGGTTCTTGCCCTCAATAAATTGCTCTTATTCAAACGGAGGCCAACACCTAAATACATCATTAAATATAATACATGAGTGCTAAAACAAAGGGGGTCACAGAGGTGGGGTGTACAGCAGGATCTGGAAATTTCAGAAAGGCCTGCCTGAATAGGTGGTGATGCATGAGGTAAAACTGGAAGGCAGAGAAGGGCTGGGGTAAAGGTGTCCCAGTCCAAAAAGCAAAAGCAAAGGTACAAGCTATAGATTGTGCTATATGGAGGAAATAAAAGGAGTTCAGGGTTACGAGAATGTAAATGATAAGGCTAGGAGTGGCCCCAGAGCCTGCGAAAATTAAGCTGAGAACAGCTATCACATTTTTTGAAACTTATGATGGAATTACCATTACAGTGGCAGTTTCATTTACAGAAAATATTGGAAGAAATAGCTTTTGGTCTCATGTGAACTAACAGGCCTTTGCTTACCTAGCCATTTCTGAATATATATGCTTTTCTCTTCCTTGAGCTAAAAAGGGGCCCCGTGCCTCCCTTTCCCTGTATGGTAGCTATTCTTAGGGTTGAAACGTGGCAAGAGACAAAGGGCAGAGAAGCTCGAACAAGTGAAGCCACAGACCAGGGACTTTGTTAACCCTGAAGTGGCTCCAGGTGATCTATTGTCCGTTTCCGGCCATTGCCAGGAACACAGAGAAGGAGCAAATCTGGTAGGGGGAAGCCACATGTGGCATTTGGATCCTGGGCCTCCTGGAAAAGGCACCATATGCTGTAGGCATGCAATGTGAAGTGTTTCGTCTTTAAGCCTGGGTTTAAAACTGTCCATTGGAAGCAGCGGTGGAGAGCTTTGAATGAAACAGTGCTGTGGTGTGGGTGCAGACTTCCTTTCTGTCATTGTCACTGATGGCCATCTGTAGCCACTCCCCGGCAATCTGCTGGATGGGGTTGGGTTGATCTTGCAAAACACAAGCCCAGGGACTGGCCCTAACATCAGAGCTCATGAGGAAGACAAAAACAGGCAGAAGAGTCAGCACCCTGCCTTGTCAAGTCCAGTCAGGATTACTCTGCCAGTAACTCCTCAACGAACTCCTTAACTTCTCATAGTCATAACTTACAAATTGTAATTATAGACATAGTTTATACTGTAAGGAATTTGAGGCTGTTCTTGGGCAGAGCTCTTTGCCTTTGGAGGATTCGTTCACTCATGAATTCACTCAACAAGTAATTTTGAGGACCTATCATGTCGGCATCTGTGCAAAGTTCCAAAGATTAACAGATGAATAAGGCAAACAGACCCTTGCATTCCCTTTAGCAGAAGAGGCCAACAACACAAAAGTAAGTAAATATGCAAACAAGATAATTATAGACTGTTAAAAATGCAAATAAAATAGGGATCAGTGACAGAAATCACACCCAAACATCAACACTATTCACTTTAGGAAATCTGGATTTCAAATGATGTTAGCTATATCCCCTGAGTCCCTATTTAAACCCCTCTTATTGAAGGCTGATGTGAAAAATACTATTTTGAAGAACACATTTGGACTTGGTGCAAAATAGCAATCATAATTTTGGTCATGTTCAATAATGTTATTCATGCTGCAATGTATCCAATGATTTTCTCAAGATTTTATCACTTGGGAAAAGTATTGATGAGTTTTGTCTTGCCTGCCTTGAAACAGAGGGAGACACAGAATCTGAAGCAGGCTCCAGGCTCTGAGCTGTCAGTACAGTGCCCCATGTGGGGCTCAAACTCATGAACCATGAGATCATGACCTGAGCCAAAGTCAGACACTTAACCAACTGAGCCACGCAGGTGCCCCATTACTGTTCACATATTTTGATCCCAGACACAGTTTTGTAGCATGTGATAAAAAATTTCAGGAAGCAGGTAATATACTTCTAATGAGCCCATTTCTTATAGAACAAAGGAAGGGTTGATGTGTCCCCAAAGAACGGAATTTGCCTGCTCTGTCTGGAGTCCAACTACTTCTCAAATACAACCCAAACCACGGCAGAGAACACTGAGTTCTCCGACAGGAAAACAAAACATAAAACAGTATTTCCTGGCACTCATTACCCAATTGTCAAGAGCAGGTGGCAGAGGAGTGTGGCCAAGACTCTGATCAAGACAAGCGATTCTGAAAAATGTCAGGGAATTCCTCATCCTCCGATCAAAGCTGTAACAGAGATGTTTCCTCTACTTCTTGCTTCCACTCTCAATATATGGCTTAACACTGGCCCCAGAAACTCCTATATGAAATTTGGCTCCCTGAATTCTATTCCGGGTATTAAACTTGCAAGGTCCAGGGACTGTTAACCCTGAATATAATTCATTAAAATAATTAAATTCTTTTAAAAATTAAAATAACCTTACATTCAGTAATGGATGATGTGCAACTCTTCAAGGAGTAATACGTTTAGGACAGCTGACCAGGTAATGGTTTGCCTTTCATATCTTCTGATTGCCAGTGCAGAGAGCAAAGGACAATTTCTTGTCCCTCATGCTCATGATATGGCTTGTGGGAAGCCTAAGCCACTTTGACAACTTTCAGAATCATCCTGTATAATGTAGGATGTATGACGCTTGAATGATAAATGAGGGGGGCCTCTGAAAATCAGCCAGTGCATGTTTGTTGAACACGTACTACGTTCCTGATACTGGGTAGGCACTGGGAATAGCAGTGAATAGGCTGTAGGCAGCTTAGATTCTTCCTTTCTATTCTGGAGCTTTCTTCTTAAGATCATTTCCCATGGTCATGAGTAGAAATAGCTAGTTTTTACTATCCTTTTGGTAGTAAAATGAGGCTGTTCTCATTTCTAGAGAACAGATGTGAAAATCCTGAATCATAATTGTTGTGCCAAGTTATATACATTTTTGCTGGTTTCAGCATATAGGAATTATTCTTTGAATGGTTCTTCTGGAAAATAAAAAAATTAAGATTCAGAAATGTAAGGGAGACAAGCTTGCCCAAATTTCTTGATAGTCCTTCAGAAAAAAACATTAAAAAAACCCAACAAGGTTCTTTGCCTCTTAGGAATCTTACATAACCAAGGTTTCTTAGTCTTGGCACTATAAACATTTAGAGATGAATAAATGTTTGGGGGAGGGGGCTGTCCGGTACAATGTAAAGTCTTTACTTGCATCCTTGGCCTCTACTCACTAGATGGTAATAACATCGCTCTTCCTCAGCCAGGTATGTCTAGACTTCGCTAAATGTGCTCTCGGGAAAAATTGCCTCTTCTTCAGAGAATCATTGTTCTTGGACCTTCTTCAATTCTCATTTTATAATATGCAGCACATCATACTAAAAAATCAAGATTCAAGGCTTAAATTTCTGCTTGTGAAGCTAAGCACAAATAAGATCCACTGCTACCCCTATTTTACCTATATTAAATCCTTCATGGCTAAGTATATTTACCCAAGCAAATTACACGCATGGCAAATTCTGATAGTACTCAAAGTGAAGATGAAGGAAGATTTCTTCAGAGAAAGATTACCCCCTTTTTATTTAACCAAATTTCTTCTGGTCTCTGTGCTTTAAGTTAGACTATGAACCCCACATTTCATATAGATTGAGCCTCTCAATTTTATCCATCTAAACTGATTATGGGCAAACTTTGGAAAGAATAGCAATTGGGCCAACAGGAGATCAGCCAAGGAAAACCATTTAGTATTGGTTACTGTATATTAATAATTCTATAAATAATTGAGCCAATCTCATCTGTGGATAATTCTGTTACCCTTTGTGAAAATTCAGACATGATGTGTATTAAGATATATCTCATGTAGGCAAACGGAGTGTCAGTTGGCAATGAGCCTGGTAATATGGGCTGATCTATTGAAGAAAATTGATGCTATTTTGTAAAACTCAGTAAATGAAAGTTGTTCTGCTTCATCAAAATTGAACAGTTGAAATTCTTTCAATAAATGTGTTGAATTAATCACATAAATGCATTTACAAAATATTATTCAATGAAAAAAAGGAGACGACAAACTTGTGAAGCATCATTAATGTCCATTACAAACCCCTGTGGGAAAGAATGGGGGTGTGTGTGTGTGAAATCAATGACAGTAGCTGTATAATAGTGTGATAGGATTAAAGGGAAAGAGTCTCTTTTCATGTCTGTAATTTCTTTCCATGATTTTAAATGGTAATTTAATAATATATACTTTGAAAAAGTTCCCAGAAAGTCATGGCAGCTGGTATTTTTATAGGCTCTTCTTTTGCTGTGGGCACTAAAGGTACAAAGAAATTTGCAAAACAAGCCTCCTTAGTTTATTTATTTTCTTTTTCTTTTTTTTTTTTAGAGAGAGAGAGAGAGTACAATCTGGGGAGAGGGGCAGAGGAAGAGAGAGAGTATTAAGCAGGCTCCAAGCTCAGCACAGAGCCCCTTGAGGGACTCAATCCCATGACCCTGGGGTCTTGACCTATGCCAAAATCAAGAGTCAGATGCTCAACTGACTGAACTACCCAGGTGCCCCCAAACATCATTTGTTTAAAATGTGTTTAAATATTTTTAAAAATGTAGCTAAAATTACATTAAACACTATTTATGGCCTGAATTATGTCCTCTCCAAATGCATAAGTTCAAAGTCTAACACCTACTGTGATGGCATTTGGATATAAGGTGTTTGGGCTACATGGGATCATCAGGGTGGGGCCCTAATTCAACAGGACTGGCATCCTAATAAGAAGAGGAAGAGACACCAAAGAACAGTCTCTCCTTAAACATTAGGCACCAAAGAAAGGCCATGTAAGTAGGTACAGAGAAGGGAGTTGTCTACAAGCCAAGAAGAGAGCTCCCACCAGAAACTGAATTTGCCTGCACCACAATTATGGACTTACAGCCTCCAAAACTATAAGAAATAAATGTCTGTTAAAGCCACCCAGTTTGTGGTATTTTATTATAGTAGCTCGAGCAGCCTAATGTATACACAAACACACATGAACAGAGAGATGAACATTTTTGGATAAGTAAAATAACTTGACAATAATTCCTATCAACCTTACTCCAATTATGGAGTAGACCTTTTTAGTGAAGCAAATGTATCTGTCTCATTTTCCCATCTTTGGGGATAGAGGTAGGCTATTGATTTGTGGCATTTACATGTTTGTGAAAATATGGACAGGCCTTTTACAATAAACTATAGAGACGTCATTAATCCAAGCCTTAAGAGTCTGTATATAAGTCACATATCTGCTTTCAAGTACTTAGTAGGAAAAAAAGAGTTTTCATAAGAATTCTTTTTTATTTATCTTTAGTTTCCACAATTCAGCAATAAACTTAGATACCTTTCACTGTGGGCTTGTTATATAAAGTCTTTCTGCGAGAACTTTTAACTTCTTGATGGGGACATACTAACCCCCAGGGGTATTGTGGGCAACTGTTGGGGGCACAGCCTCACTAATCACATTAGCAATGAGCCATAGTCAGGAAAAACCAATTTGGAAAGAGTTCTGAAGGGGGAAGGACAGTCCAGGCTGGCTTTAGAAACACAAAATTTACTAATCACCTTAACACATTCTTCTTAGTTTCCTTGTGCTTAGCTCATTAGTAAGTGTTCCAAAAAGCCCTCCAAACTTAACAAAGATGAAAAAGGAAAAATATGACCTAAACTCATTATTTCATCATAATTGATTAAATAGGTGTGTAGACTGCCTACAATATGGGACCTACTGGGTTAGGTGTGAATAATTAAAATGTAAACATTCTTCCTAAATGGTAAAGCATTATAAAAATGCATAGTACCATTATTATTGCTTATAGGTAAGTCAAACAATAGGCAACATGTGAATATTCTTTTTTTTTAATTGTTTTTAACGTTTTATTTATTTTTGAGACAGAGAGAGACAGAGCATGAACGGGGGAGGGGCAGAGAGAGAGGGAGACACAGAATTGGAAGCAGGCTCCAGGCTCTGAGCCATCAGCCCAGAGCCCGACGCGGGGCTTGAACTCACGGACCGCGAGATCGTGACCTGGCTGAAGTCGGACGCCTAACCGAGTGAGCCACCCAGGCGCCCCAACATGTGAATATTCTAAAATGGTATCAAGAGTCACAATCAAATGGAAATCTTGATGCTTCCTATTTTGTCTTAATTATAAATTGGTGGGGTTGTAAATAAAAGATTAGTTGATCTATTAACACAATGAGCAAAGGAACCCAATTGAATGGATAGTAAGCTAACCTACTTTTTCATGCTCTGCTTAGAACTAAAGACTATTTTTTTTATTTTTTTTTTATTTATTTATTTTTATTTATTTATTTTTTAAAAAAAAATTTTTTTTTAACGTTTATTTATTTTTGGAACAGAGACAGACAGAGCATGAACGGGGGAGGGGCAGAGAGAGGGAGACACAGAATCGGAAACAGGCTCCAGGCTCCGAGCCATCAGCCCAGAGCCCGATGCGGGGCTCGAACTCCCGGACCGCGAGATCGTGACCTGGCTGAAGTCGGACGCTTAACCGACTGCGCCACCCAGGCGCCCCAAGACTATTTTTTTTAAGATGACATGACATAGATTATCTATCTATCCATCCATCAACAGACAGAGGAAGAGAAAAATAGAGATAGAGAGGGAGGAGAGAAATAAGTGGGAGGGGAGAGAGACAGAGAGAGAGAGAGAGAGAGGGAGGGAGGGAGGGAGGGAGGGAGGGAGATGGGGAGAAAAATGTGTGTGTGGGAGTGGGGAGGGAATTTTAAGAAACTGTCTCATGAGATTATGGAAGTTTGGTAAATCCAAAATCTGCAGGCTGGAGACTCAAGGAAGAGTTGCAGTTTGAGACCAAAGGTAGAATTCTTTCTTGGGGGAAGTCGGTCTTTGTTCAATTGAGTCCTTCAAGTAATTGCATGAGGCTCACTCACACTATGGAGGGTAATCTGCTTTACCCAAAGTCCATTGGTTTACATGCTAATCTCATTCATATACGCCTTCATAGAAATATCTAGAATAATGTTTGACCAATATCTGGGCACTTGGTCTAGCCAGGTTGACATATAAAATTAAACATCATAAGTCCACCCTTGTTGACTTGGCACCCACGCAAATCTCCTTAAACCATAATTTCCAAAATAATGACAATAGCAAACTCATACTCCTGCCCAACATTATATAACTATCCTGCATACAACTAAAACATACTAACTCTTTCCCCAGAAGAGGATGCAAAGTCTTTGGGTAATATTTACTCTTCTTTCTGATATCCTATAACTTAAAATACTATGACATAAAGCTGAAATCAGTTAAATACTAAGATATAAAATTAATATACCTTATTTCACATAAGAGGATTAGACAGTGAGGAAAACATTTGTTTTACACAGACACACAAATGTATTCATAACAAAACAACAAAAATAATCATGACAACTATAGTCATCATTTCTGTAACTAGTCACATGGTATTTGTAACTACATTTCAGTTGGCAGTTCAGTGGGCCAGGATTCTTTACCTGGTGGGCATGACCCAAGCCTTCATTCCTGAAGCATCTGGGTCATCAGCAGTCCTCTCTGAATTGGGTCATTGTAGTTTTTCATTGACCTTGATCACAGGGCATTATATCCTCCAATCAGTTTTCTAGGTGTGTAGGATGGTTTAGTGTTGGTCTGGCTGTATTTCATGGACGCGAGACACACAAAAAACTTCCATGCTGTTCGGCCATCTTGGCTCCTCGATCACAGGGCATTATAATGCTAAGAGATGCCCTGAGGGATCGCCTATATTTCAGACACACTCTTCCTTACCTCCAATGTGTTTCCTCTTGGTAGTTAGGATCAATACTCCCCCAGCCAGCACAGAGACTCCCCTCTTTGCTTGTTGATTCAGAGACATGAGATATTCAAAGTGGCCAGACAGCAGGCTTAACTTCAAGTTCAATTGAATCATTGCTCTTACTCCTGGTAGGACCTTTCTTTTCCCTTTGGAACTAAGATTTTTAAGCCAGCAGAACACAGGGTCATGGGGAGAGGGAGAAAATTTTTGATAGTGGGTCATTGGGGTAATAGTGAGTGGTGACACTCTCATTTCTGCCCCTTAACGCATGGACCTGTGAATCTTGGCTATGGGAGAAAATAGCACGATCTATTAGATGCTGATTCAGAGCATATACAGCCTTCTGGAGAATTTTGCCCCTGTCCTTCAAGGTACTGCCACATAACTGGCACTATAAATGAGTCTTCTAAAGACCATTACACCATTCTGTCAAGTCAGCTGCTTCGGGATGGTGATGAACATGACAAGACCAGTGAATTCTATGAGCATGAACCTATCGCCACACTTCATTTGCTCTGAATTGAGTTCCTTGATCAGAAGCAATGCTGTATGGAATACCATGATGGTGGGTAGGCATTCTATAAGTCTGTTCATGGTAGTTTTGGCAGAAGTATTACATGCAGGGAAGGCAAATCCACATCCTTTATTTCAGCAAGAACAAAACACCGACCCATGATGGAAGTAGTCCATTGTAATCAATCTGCTTCTAGGTAGCTGGCTTATCACCTGGGGATTCAGTGTTGGTCTCCTTTTCTGGAAAACGGGGCACTCACCAGTGTATTTGTGGACGAGTCAGCCTTGGTGAGCATAAGTCCATGTTACTGAGCCCACACATAACCTTCATCCCTGCCACTATGACCACTTTGTTTATGAGTCTATTGGGGGATAAAGGGGTAGCTGTGGTCATCCTATCCATTTGATTATTAATATCTTCCTTGGCCAAGGCCACTCTTTGGTAAACATTTATGTGGTGCACAGGTATCTTCACATTTTGGCTCATTCCACATACCTTTTCCCCAGACTTCTTTGTTGTCAATGTTCTTTCGTGTTCTAATCATGTTCTTTTGAGTCCCTGACCATCCAGACAAACCATTGGCCACAGGTCATAAATCAGTATACAGTTATACATTTGGCCATTTCTCCTTCCAAGCAAAGTGAATAACCAGGTTCACTGCTTGACATTCTGTTCACTGAGAGGATTTCCCTTCACCACTATCCTTTGGGGATGTCCCAGAGAGAAGCAATTGTTCACTTTGGGTGGTACCTACATCTCTCTCTTCTTCTGTCAACTGATTATAGGGAATTCCTCACAAGGTCATAGATGCAGGCTGAGAGAAAAAAGGTAGTGTAGCACTAGTGGGGACCATGGGCATTTGGGCCACTTCTTCATGGGTCTACTTGTGTCTTCAGGGCTTTCTTGGGCCTGATCAGATATGTAAAACTTGTATTTGATGATGAAGTGCTGCTGTGCATGCCCAGCTTTATGGCTTGGTGGGTCAGATGAGATCCAGTTCGTGATGGGCAGCTCAAGTTGCATGATAAGTCAGTGGTATGGTTAGGTGTTCAGTTTCCACTAAGGCCAGTAGTAGGCCTAAAGCTGATTCTTAAAAGGAATGTAGTTATCCATAAAGGATGGCAGGGCTTTACTCTCAATCCTAAGAGTCTGTGCTATGACTCACCAGTAGAGGCCTGCTGAAGGCTCCCAACAGCATCCTTATCTACCATTGCCACTTCAAAAACTATTGGATCTGCTGGATTATATGCCTCAAGTGGCAGAGTGGCTTACACAGCAACATGGACCTGTTGTAGAGCCTTCTCTTATTCTGGGACCCATCAAAAAATGGAGGCTTTTGGGGTTACTCACTAAATGGGCCAGAATAACATACCCAAACAAGGATATTGTTGCCTCCAAAACCCAAAGAGGCCCAGTAGGGCATCATATCTCTTGTTTGGTTGTAGGAGGGACCGGATGCAACAACTTATCCTTTATCTTAGAAGGGATATTTCAATGTGCCCTATACCACTGGCCCCCTAAACCCCCAAAGAGACAGAAGATTCCTGAATTTTTGTTGGACTTTACCAATAAAATTTTTGTCAGTTACCACCCTCTGGTAACGATATCTTACAAATAAGTCTATAGTACTTGCTACTTCTTGCTCACTAGGTCCAATCATCATAATGCCATCAATGTAATGGATCAAAATGATAGCTTATGGAAGGGAAAGGTCATTAAGATTCCTGCAAATTAAATTATGGCATAGGGCTGCAGAGTTGATATATCCCTGAGATAGGACAGTGAAGATGTCTTGCTGGCCTTGCCAGCTGAAAGCAAATTGCTCTGTTTTTTTTTTTATTAACATGTATGAAGAGCAAAGCATTTGCCAGATCTGTAGCTACATACCAGATACCAGGAGATGTGTTAATTTTCTCAAGCAATGAATCCACATCTGGTATAACAGCTGCAATCAATGAGTCACCACTGTGTTAAGCTTATGATAATCCATAGTCACTCTACAAAATTTATCTGTCTTCTACACAGGCCAAATAGTCAAGGTGAATGGGAATGTGGTAAGAATCACCACCTCGGCACCTTTCAAATCTTTGATGGTGGCACTCATCTCTGCAATCCCTCCAGTAATGAGGTTTTTCTTTTGGTGTACCATGTTACTAGGTAGAGGCAGTTCTAGTGGCTTCCACTTGGCCTTTCTTGCTCCACAGGTCAGGGATTCTGCGGGGATTCTGTCACCTACTGGGTATATCTATTTCAATTATGACTTTCTGAACTGAGGAAAAATGGGTACAGACACCTACTGAGCCCAGTGCGAGATGGTTCTAACATAAAACTCCCCGGATCACCTGATATCCATAAGCTCCTATTCTGACTGATGGACTACAGGGGCATTTTGGGTTTCCTAGAATTAGTGTCAGTTCAGAGCCACTGTCCGGTAGTCCCCAAAAGTTCTCATTATTTTCTTTTTCCCCAGCGTACAGTTAACCTGGTTAAAGACTGTAGGTCCCTTTGGGGATGGCAGGGAAAAAGATTAACAAAATGCATTTTTAGCAATATACAGTTGTCCTGTTTCAAGGGGGCCTGGCTTCCCCCTTCATTCTGCATCTGTAAATTGGCTTGCATCTGGGAATTGATTCAGAGGTCATAACTCTGTTTTAATGATTCAAGTTAGACTTCTGTTCAAGTTGACCTAGAACTTTTCTGCTTATACAGATCAAGCAAGAATTTAGTAGGCTTCCCATATATTTCACTTCTAGGAACACCATGATCAACCAGTCAATGCCCTAGCACTCTATAAATCAGATTATATTCTGATTTATGCTTCATTCTGCTGTCCATTATGGAACCATGACCACCTTGACTTTGGCAATGGAGGGTCAACACTTGACTCCAGCCATGCGAGGATCTTCAACGCATTTAGGTTTTCCAATTTAGTGACAGCAGTCCTCACTGTAAGTTCTGGACTACAGAGAAGAATAACCACTTAGGTCTTCAAGGATCTTGGGACTACCCTCACAAATTTATTTCTGTGGTCCAGCCAAATTGACACATAAAATGAACCATCATAATCATTAATATTTTCTGCTAACACATTCACCATATGCAAGACTTCTCCCACAAATTTTAATGAACAAAATCCTTGCTTGATGTCTTGGTAGCTGAACATAAAATACAGAGACAGGAGGAAGCTTTAGTTATTTGGAATTATTTCCTTTGTCTGTTTTTCAACCAAAGTATTCATTACTGGTAAACTCTTCTATCTCTGAACTGTCTCAGCTTAAGTACAGCAACAAAAAATTATGTGAGGTGTAATAGAGGCACAGTGAGAAGAACACTGATGTAGGAATTAGCAGCAGAGCAGAGTTCATTTCTAGGACTCAATTTTTTTTCTCTTCTGTGAAGTAATATTCTATCTAATTCACAGAGCAGTTTTAATTATCAAATAAGGTAATAAATGAGAGAGATTATTATTCCAAGTGTCATCTGACCAGAACAGAATGATGTTTCCCTTGTTCTGGATGTTATATCCTATACAATTAATGCTACTTTGGCCCTGAATCCAAATACCTTGTGCTTATTTATTAATAGATATTGAGGGTACACCTTGTCACCCTAATTAGGTAGTAAAACACTTGCCAGAGATGTATTTTATATTGCATTATTGCTTACATGCTAACTAGCCCAATACTATGCAATGAAAAGTGGCTTGATAAATATTGTTAAATCAGTGAATGAAGGAGTCAGACTGAAGAACCGATTCATTTAATCAATGAACAAAAAATCAGGGGGTGTTTCACAAAGTGTAGTGGGTATTTGAATCATCTGGAAAGCTGGCTAAAATGGCTCTTTTACCAGACCCCATTTTCTGAGATTCTGATTTAGAAAGCTGGGGCAGGGCCCAAGTAGATGCATTTTAATGAGTACCCCACTGATTCAGATATAAGTGGTAACAGAAATGCAAGTATAGGGGATTTAATTGTGTTCTGATTCCAGATCATATTTTGTACCTTAGTCCCCATGTTTAATGTAAGCCTATGTTGTCCCTATGACTTTTTTTTTACTTAAAAAAATACATAAAATAATCTGCTTACTTACGAATTCTCATTTCTAACAATAATAGAATGTGGCTAACACAGGACACTGCAGAGCATGGCTTCAGTCCAGCCTAAGACTCAGTCTGAACTTCCAGGACCTCCCATTTGCATGAAGGTAATTTTGATTGAGAGACTTTGTACATTATTTACTGCCAGCATCTGAGTTCACGGGTGTTACCCATAATAACGCATGTATCGATAGAGGTGGAACGGGGACACGTCTTTTCTAATAAATAACTAAAGCTTTGAAAAGTTATTTTTTTCTTTGTTTTCCTGCTTCCCAATACCAAAATTTGAAACGAATAGCTATTTAAAGGATTTTTAAAAATATAGTGCAAGTATATGAAGAGATATTTGCATAGAATAGCATACCAATGATTAATAAATATGTTGCATAACCCCAGTGTTATATATACATCAATGTGCCCTAATTTCTTCTAATAAGATACAGTCTGCCACTAATATGGATTCAAAGACTTATTCAGACTCACTCAAGCAGACCTTAGAAATAAGGTTGGAGATTTCTATTTCTCATCCAAACCATCCTATCTCAACCTTTTATTCAACCAGGAAACTGCATGGAAACAAAATAGCTGGAATGTATAAAGTCTTTAACAGCAAGGCCTGATTAAAAGGAGACCAATTCAACATCATTAATTCAGTCCACCAAAAAGACAAATGTTTCATAGATTAACACTGAGAAATTACTACAAAACCGTAGCACAAATTATTTTTTGTACCACAATATTACGATGGTGTATATGTAAAAATACACGTAGGATAGCAAGATTTGCTACTGTCAGTGATCAGACATAGTATTTGTTAACTGTATCCATCCAAAGAAAAGACTCAGAGTTAGTTAGTTACTTCATGTAGTGAGATTCCAGGAGCTTAGTCGTTGCCATATACCAGCTAATTATTCTTGAACCACATGGGAAATTATATTTTTTAAAAAGGTTAATATGAAGGTTAATTATATATAAATCAATATGATGAATTGGAAATCCTTATTTTATAACAGACTTTACGGGATCATGACCTATGCCAATAAATTGACAGTCTCTAGATAGAAAGATATATAGATATAGATATAGATATAGACACAGATATAGATATAGATATAGATATAGATATAGATACAGATACAGATATAGATATAGACATAGACAGATATATTATTCAGAAATGGGCAGTTAGGCCTTTATGAAGGGTTAACTCTGAATTAAGGCTGATGCTTTCCCTGTACAATTCTCTCCATCAGATCTTATTCTGTGTCAGAAGCACAGCAAACCACAAACAACATTCATTCTTTTTCTGATAATGTACAATGAATTCTATTAAAGAGCAACAAAGATTTTAGGCATTTATCTTTAAAATAATGATACTTAGAGATCTAAAAAAATACTTCATGTCTATATTAAACTATGTGTTGTAGCTATATAATATCAGAAGAAACATAACAGGTTTCGTACAACAAAGTGCAAGCTATCAGAAAGACACAGTCCATCAAAGCTGCATTTGGGACAAGTTCCTAGCCCTAATCGTCTAATATCAATCACTATAACAGAGAAAAAGAGGCACTCTGTTCTCTCCTCCAGTTTCTATGCTATTTAAACAAATAGTAACTCCATTTTAAACTCTCTTTTACAATGTTAATTGATATGAACTATCCAGTCAAATCACCTATGTTTTACATGCTTTTCACAGTGTTTACTGGAATGTTAAATCCACTCTCGCTTCATTTTACTGTGGCCAGGCATAGAATATATTTCAAATTATTAAGGTTCCTGTTACACCGTCTGACCTCTGCTGTCTAGTTCTAAATGTGAACCGTTATTTCATAATTTATAAGCCAACCCAATTTACTACTAACCTGCTTCATATCTAGGGCAAACACCAATGTCTATTTATCAATCAAAAATGAAGGTGTAATAAAGATGTGGGGCTAAGGAGAAGGAAGATAGGAGAATTCCCAAGTCTGGATTCTTGCCTGTCTTCTAAGGGCCTGCCTCCATTTACCACGTTCTATTTTGTATATTTGTGTACACGGGTTTTCTGCTGTACAAGAGTTGAAGTTCTTCAAGGGCAAAGACCTTAGCCATCCTTTTGTGCTTTATATATTCTAACCGAATGAAGAAATTCTGTCAGATCCTGTCTCTAGCTACTGCATTTGTGTTCGTCTGTGATCTCATGTCAGAGCCTTGAGCTCTTTGAGGGAGGGGAAGGTAGATTAACTTTTTATCCCTACTGCCTAATAAACTCTACATGGCCCATCAATGTTATTTAAGCGAATGAATCAATGAACAAATGAATGGATAAAACATGTGTGGTCAAGTGCACCCCAGTGGTGGCTGGATGCTAAGCCATGTCTCTTGTTTCTGAAATCCTTGTCTCCAGGACTCTGCCACACAAAAGACAAGAAGCTCAGCCTGTCACATTGACATGGACGGTCTCCAAAAGGCTGTGTGAACCAACTGGCTTGGAATATACATCTGTGAAATCACTTGAATAACTGTAACATTTTTAAATGTTCAAACTTGGTACCACTTCACACGGATGTTAATAAGAAGCTACTTCGAGTCATGGTTCCTGTTCACTGAACACTGCTTTAAAATTCCACTTGATGTGTCCATTCGCACTTCCTTTCCAGAATTCAGGATTTGGGGGGTACAAGGAACCAAAATAGTCATGCTTGATTTTGCCTGTCATTGTATATTCTGTGACCAATCATTTGATTATTTTTGGCTCAATCAGATGTTAGGAGTTTTGGTGAAAAAAAAGAACACACAGGAATACCTAAATTACATAGCAGGCAAGGTGACACCTATTATTTTCATAATAGCTACTTGATCTAAGTTGGGAAATTCATTCATTCACTCACTCACTCACTCACTCACTCACTCACTCACTCACTCACTTATTCATTCATTCAGCTGCTGGCTAAGTATATACTATGTTTCAGGCATTGTGCTAGATCCTGGGGATACAATGAGGAACAGACACCTACCTGTTCAGGATAAGGTGCCTTGTCTCTCATCACATGAGAGTTCTGGTTATAGAATTTCTAACACCTGCGAGAGGCTTTATGCTCATTTGTATCCCCAGAATACATCCTAAACTCAGGAAGCATTTAAAGACCTATTAAGACCCCAGAGTTACTTTTGGGCTTGGACAGTTACTAGAAGTGAAATGAATGGGATAGACAATTTCAGATTCTTCTCACGACTCCACCGGTGTTTTGCCTACAACTGATAAGCCATTCTGACTCTGACCTAATTCCACAGGGAAGTACCTAGTTATGCCAGCACAATCTGACTTCTCCCACATCCACTCAGTTCTGATCCAAACTCCAGCACTGATGTGAAGAAAAATTCAGAGACTGTATTTGTATCTATTGAGCATGTGCTACACGGTAACACCATGATGATACAATTGAGAGACTGGATAACTGGGCAATGGCTAGAGCATGTATAAAAACAGAACTTTGACCTACCCCCTGCAGCAGCCTGCCCGGGAATCCAAACCCTTATCTGCAATAAACCAACCAGAAAGCCAACCTGCTATAAATCAGATATGCAGGAACTCAAGTTGGTATCTCTAGTAACAATCCAGGAAGCTGAACTATAATTTTTTTTCTGTAACAGCTTGTCCAGAGTAACAACTGGCAGCTTCTCTAATTTTTGTCCCTGTTTCCAACTTAGAGGAAGCCAAGTATGTGCTGCTCACCAACCACACATGATACCCCACTTCTAATGAGCCCACCTACAACTTCTCCAAGCCAACAGCCCCCACTCAGGACACACATAAAGCCTTCTTCTTCCCCTTTTCCACTCTAAGGCTTTTCAGCTCCTCTGCCTGTTTCTGCAAGTGACCGGGGCTAACTCCCTTGCTACAACAAGCTCTCAGAATAAATTTTGCTTGTTCTCATTTGGTTAGTTTTCTTTTATTTCCACACGACCGTTATACTCATTTTATAGATAAGGGAATTTATAGAGATTAACTTTTTTTAAATGGAGCCATCCAAGAGGCAGAGCAGGGTTTTGAACCTGATCTCACTAATTCCAAATTGATTCTGTTAACCATTACCCAAACGTAGAAAAGATAAAAGTAGCTTTTTCTCCACTGTCCTCTGCTACACTTAATTTGCACCTTTGGAATACTTTTGTCTTTTCTTAAAAGAAAGTGATCCAAGTATAATGATATCAGTCTACTGGCCTGGTGGTTAAACAGGAAAGTTCAATTCAGTGCACTATTAAGAGTTTAAGGAGATCTCTAGGGTTGTAATGGTGACTCTAATTCCATATTTCTTTACCATGATTTGAGTATATGAACAGGACTAGAGCCCAGTAGATGGAGAGACATGGGTTGCTCATGGGGAAATAGTTCTGTGTTGTCACTGACCCATGGGACCACAGGGATGCCCATTTCTGTTGCATCGACTAAATTAGGGCAATTATTGAATGTAAACTTCTATGGAACTTTAAAAGCATTTAAAAATAACATGCTAGCTCCAGAATGCATAATTTTAGCATGTGTAGAGTACCGGGTAAATTTATTAGCATAATGATGTTCAGAAGTCAAGAAGGACAGTTGATTAATGATAATACGATTTTAAGGAAAAGTTTTTATTTTAGTTAGTACATGTTATCTGTTATTTTAAGCTACCTAGTTCTAATGGCATAAAGGTGCCAAGGGTAAGGCCTCAAACTTACACAGACTTTCCTCTCCAGTGCACAGAAATCCTGAGAATCTGTGTGAATCCTTTTGTGTAACATGAAAAGTTGTGCACTGAAAGGAAGGGACAAAGATATCCAGAGTCATGTCCATGCTGAACCGTCTGACTCAACACTCCAAGAACAGATGTTGCTCCTTGCCCCCCCCACCTCCATTTGCCCTTTTTCTCTGGCACTGAGTGTATTGACTGAAGTGATTTCTCTGTAGACTCTGGGAAGGAAGAGGAGTTTCCAAGCCACTCTGATGCACGCCCCAGGGGGTTCCGCTAACACCCAGCAGCCATTCTCTCAAGAACCAGCCACTCCCTGGGGCAGCTGAGGTACCTTCTCAGGAATGAAAAGCAGAAAGGACAGACCCCCCCCAAGCTACACATGTCCCGCTGCTGGGACACACAACAAGAAAAAGGAGACTGTTTGCTTTTCACTTCAAATGCTGGCACAGGAAGGAAAGAAAGGATTTTACATTATACATATATATATATATATATATATATATATATATATATATATATATATTTTTTTTTTTTTTTTTGAAAAGTAACTCAGAATATAAACATCAAAGGAAACGTTGGGAATATTATCAGGTTGCAGTGAAGTCTGCAAAAACACCTCAGTATGTGAGACTAAAAAAATAAAGGGATTCAGCTGGAGAGACAAGAGGAGGGAGGAGAGCAATCTTAGTTCCCCCCCCCCCCCCGAGAGAAGGACAGGAAATACAGTAGTGTATACACATAAACAAAAGCCACAAATTTGCAGATTATCTAGGTGAAATAAATCTACAATTTTAAGAATTTTCTCCTTCATGTTCTTGAGAAAGTATTTTTAGATTTCTGTCAAATATAAAGTAAAAAGTCACAGTAATATTAGAGGAAGAAAAAAACAAGACGTGGAGAGATTTGGGGAGATGCATTTTAGCATATGTTTACATACATACTTGAACGTCACCCATTATCTCTGTGCACACACATACACTTATAGATGTGACACATACATAACTTGATCTTTCTTTAGTACGAATTCAAAATGGCATTTGCAAAACTGGCCTGTAAAGATTCAATGAAATTCGTAGCACTTCAGAGAAAGTACACCTTTTGTCTGTGAGTAATAACACAGTTCAGTTATCCTTTCCAACTGTAGAGGCTCTTACTTCCTCTTCTCATCAAAAAAACAAAAACAAAAGCAAAAACGCCATACTGTACAAATACAGTCTCTGCAGATGTTTGAAACCACTGCTCTCTGGTGCATTTTTCTTCACATCAGTGCTGGAATTGGTGTTGGCCTAGATGTTTTTAGAAGTATTTTTAACACGTATAAGCTCTTCTCAATAAAAGCTTACACAGAGAAAAAAAATAATGCTAATAAAGTGTAAAGTGATAATATTGCACGTAGAGAATTGTAATTCAGAGGAAAAAGAATGGCAGGAACCTTCCCAGGGAGATCTTTTTTTTGTTTTGTTTTGTCTTCAGGAAAGGGAAGTATGGGCACGTTTAATCATGAGAACCATCACCTCTCACCCACTCTACCAGAGAGAGAGAGAGAGAGAGAAAGAGAGAGATAGGTAAGAAAAAGAAAGAGGAGGAGGAGGAGGAAAGAAGGGAACCGGAGGAAGAGGAATTCCAGAGGGGAGAGAAAGGGCATGAACACATTGGTGGGAGAAGGAATGGGAACCAAAAAAAATCTGTGCTGTGGATAATGAGGCAAGAACAGTTAAGTGAAATTAAAAACAAAAAACAAGAAACTTCCCATTTTGTGCTGTAATCTCTGTTTCCCTATAACTTTAGGAAGGGTCTGCTATATATTTATGTTAGTGGTACTCTTCGTAAAGGGAGCAGTGTCTGGGAAGTGTCTGGAAAGAGCAGCCAGCACAGGTGGTGAGGAATTAGCAGGCAGGTGAAGGATCCCATGGGAGCAGGAATTCAGAATGAGAAATAAGCAGGAGAATGGAAGCCTGACAGGAATCCTTGGAAACTTGGGTGCAAATTCTGACTTCACAGAACCTGGAAAGGGGGGCTAACCTATGCTCTTTGCATGCTAAAGGAAAGGTTGACTCCAGCCAAACACTTGGCGGGGGGGGGGAGACTTGAAACTGTACTTTGTATAAGCAGTGGTGAAAGTCAATCTTGTGATTCCCTCTTAGAAGCTGGTCTCAGAAGAATATGAACATCTGTCTCCTTGATAATGCAAGAATGATTTTGGAAGCTCTTGGAATGATGGAAGAGTTAAGGCTAGAAAATTGGAGTGGGAGATACAATCTCAAATATAGGATAAAAGTAACATTGGAATTAAGACCAAGATGAACTAATATAGTGAACAAATAATCCCTAAAGTACCTTTCTGTTTAAAAACACAAATAGCTAACTGCCCCTCTTCCATATAAATAATAAATGAAATATTCAAAATACCACAGCAAAACTACTTTGTGTCGTCAAAAAGCATGTCAATGGAGATATATAATAATTACCTATTTGAAAGAATTTTCAAAACCTGAGCTCATAAGTATAAAAGATTTTGCCACGTTTTACATTATAAATATATAATGAAGGATAATATTTTTCTACCTTTGCTTTTTGAAAAGTTATGATATCTTTGGTTATGATGACTAGTAGATATTTGCATGTTGGCCTTCCAGCATCTCTTCTACTGATCAAAACCTCCTTTTGAGGTAGTATCTCTCCCTCCACTCTGGGTAGTCTCTATGAGGCTATCACTCAACACATTCTGTCCCACTTAGCCAAGGGGTAGAACTTTAACTTTGCATGAAGGCACACATCATTAAAAAATACGTGCATATTGATACATAAAAGTTGATATATAAATAGGTAAATATAAAATATATAAAAACAAACATATATATATATATATAGAGAGAGAGAGAGAGAGAGAGTTGATTCATTTAGCGGTGGCATGTTGACTAGATAATCTAGTCAATTAATACCTGTCTTCTTGATACCAAAGTCTCTGATAGGTCTTAGGAAATGGAAAAAGGGCTTTTTGCCCTTTCTAAGGCTGTTTTTTTGTTTGTTTGTTTTTAGCCATTCCTTTGTGTGGCTACTTCGTTTCCTTCCAATAAATTTCTTGTTTGTTTCTACTGTTATGGTAGGCAGAATTCTAAGATGATACCCACCCCCATGATACCCCCATGATATGCCACTGTATAACTCCCTCCTCTTGAGAATGGACAGGACTTGTAATTTGCTTCTAACCAATAGAATACAGCAGAGGTGATAGGTTTTCACTGTCATGATTATGTTACCTCAAAAGGCAGAGGAGAAGGGATTTTACAGATGTAATTAAAGTCCCTAGAGGTGCCTGGGTGGCTCAGTCGGTTAAGTGTCCGACTTCGGCTCAGGTCATGATCTCGCACTCCGTGAGTTCGAGCCCCGCTTCGGGTTCTGTGCTGACAGCTCAGAGCCTGGAGCCTGCTTCGGATTCTGTGTCTCCCTCTCTCTCTGGCCCTCCCCCCGTTCATGCTCTGTCTCTCTCTGTCTCAAAAATAAATAAACGTTAAAAAAAAATTTTTTTTTTTAAAGTCCCTAATCAACTGAACAGGGAGATTATCCTTGGTGGACCTGATCCCTTTATATGAATGACTATCTTCATAAGAAAGAGATCCTTCTCCTGGCTTAGAAGAAACAACCTTCCCTGAATTCTAAAACTGCGTGGAAACTGTGAGATAATAATTACATGTTGCTTTAAGCGGGTAAATTGTGGGTAACTCATTACACAATGGATCCAGCTGCCCTTGCTGGTTTCTGTTGCTTTCAGCCGAAGAACTCTGACTGATAAAATGCTGGGTTTCTTTGAAAATTCCTTGGCTGAAATCTGTAAGGCATATTTTAATCAATAAGTAACAAAACTGCTTGTATTTCTTGGGATTAAAGGTCACAAAACATGTTGTCTTCTGTGTACCTGCAGTTCAATATGAGTAAAACCGTCCCTCTCTCACTATGATCAGCTAACCTAGCTTTATCAAACTTTTTTGTCTCAGGATCTCTTTATACTCTTAAACGTTACTGAGTACCCAAAGAGCTTGCATGTGGTTATATCCACCGATATTTAGTGTATTTGAAAATAAAACTGAGACATTTAAAAAAATATATATTTACTTATCATTTAAAATGGTAAACCTATTAAATGTTAACAGAAAGAACAGATTTTTTTTGAAAAGTGAATATATTTTCTATAATGAAAAAAATCTACATTGAGAGAATTGGCACTGTTTTACATTTTTGCAAACCCTCTTTAATATATGCCTTAGCAACGAGATTTTCATATCTGTTTCTGTATCCAATCTGTTGCATTGTTTTGGTTGAATATATGAAGAAAATCTGGCCTCACACAATATATAGTTGGAAGAGGGAGGAGAACTTTAAAATCCTTTCCAAATAATTGTGGATTTTTTTTATATCATACCCAAAACTTGCACATTGTAGTTTCTCAAAGTTTAGTACAATGTGGAATCGACAACCATATAAAATTTTCATATTCTGTTACTTTAAGATCCATTGGTCTTTCTCACTATTTAGATGGATCTTTTAGTTATATGCATAATTTTATAACATCATGCATTGGTCATTGGGAAAAGAATGATTTACTGAGTTACGCAGATCTTCCAAATGTTGACAAATTTCATTATATGATATCGAAAAATCATAGTTGTTAATATGGTCACCAATCTCATCAGAAAAGTCTTCAACTATTGGGAAGCTGTCAAGCTCTTAGTCATTGGCACAAGTCTTCCAAGACTCTAATCTTTATTTGAAAGCTCAAAGTCTGTCATTGGCAAACATACTGCCAGTTGTTTACCTAAGTGACAGGTTCGCTTAGCTTATTTTGAGGAAATGTCTGCCAAATACCCAGATCTGAATAACCAGAGTTTGTCTAGAAGTCATTCTTGCAGATAAAATGGTATTTTGTGACAAAATCAACTAGTTCAGTTCACAACCCCATCACACAGGCTCTTCTCTGAGATGCCCAGCCTTCTTTGGTATGCAGAAGTTCTTTAAATATACTTTTTATTTCATCATACAAAATATTAAAGACATGTAAGCAAGGGTTGAAATACAATTATTTTAACTGTTTCTTCAAAGGTATTCTTAAATGAAACTGGTCATTTTATTTAAGCTCTGAGGGCCTGATGACCAAGAACACAATGACTATGAGGACAGGTTGGGGGCACTGCCTTGATTGTGCTGTTTTAACCCACGTCACTTTTGCACCATTGGTGCAAATGTCAACATAGTAAAAAGGGCAGCTAACATCTTAATATTTTTATAAAACTAGCTTTGAAAGTGTGGATTCCTAAAAGTATCTTGGTGACCACAGGGATCCGCAGACCACACTTTGAGCACCAATTATCTATACTATTATTGAGGCCATATTCCAACCATTTTTGCACTTAGCTCAAGGTGGATTTAATAATACTTTTCAGTTTCACTTTAGAATTCTTTAGGTATTTTCAAGTGGAAAGGAAATGCTGGTGCTGTTCATGAGCACAGAAGTCCTTATCTTTAACTTATTACACAAATGTATTAAGACCAGGCAGGAAAGGGGACCCTGGGTGGCTCAGTCAGTTAAGCGTCTGACTCTTGATTTCAGCTCAGGTCATGATCTTGTGGTTTGTGGCTTCCAACATTGCGTTGGGCTCTGCACGGACAGTGAGAGGCCTGCTTGGGACTCACTCTCTCTCCCTCTCTCTCTGCCCCTCCTCTGCTCATGCTCTGTCTCCCTCTCAAAAAAAAAAAAAAAAAAAAGCTTTAAAAAAATTAAAACAAGGTAGGAAAAAGAGTTTCTTTATATTTTACATTGGGCTAGTAACTAGCAAGGATTAGAAATACAGCTTTATCAGGACCAATCTAACTAGCTTTAACTTAGCTAAAGCTAAGCTCATTGAGGTCAAAGAATAGGTGTAGTGATGATAACACTAAAGGCTTTGGCTTTTCAATGACAGGTTGTTTTCAGAGAGTGAGATGCTGGAATTCAGGATTCTAGAACTGAAGCAGCTGTGAATGGCAGTGTCCATGATGTGGCCATGGGAATAGCTGTCAATGAGGAGTTAACCTAAAGAACACTGGAATTGAATAGGCCAAGGAACAATGGTGGGGATGGGCAGATTTGTTGGGTCATTTACACTGATGTAGCAGAATTTGGAGTGAAGATGTGAATGGTGACTCAGATGCCAAAGCTATGGAAGAGTATGGAGGAATAATCATGATGTGGATAGATGGCAGAGATCTTAGGTAGAACAATCATCAGATGCCATGGCCTACAGAAAAGATGTCTGAAGATATAATGCTTAGACCATAAGAGGATTCTGAACACTCTCAGGACCACAGGAAAGAGAATAAACTACTTGAGATCATTTCTAAAAGGATATTCAAATTTCCGTTAAAGCAAGGAGGTAAAAGATGTAGAGGGCTTCCACAAACATAATGGAGAATAGGTGTGAAGGATGCAGTAGGGAAGAAAAAGCCAGGAGAAGAGAAGAAAGCATGAAGGAGTGTGGATATGAGAATATGAGAGAGAACAGATGCCATGGGAAGTTTGCAATTTGGATAATAATTCCCAAGGGTGGAAAGGATGAGACCAGCTTGAGGCTAGCTCAGGGTCAGTGTATATCTCTGGAGTGCTAGAAGCTTGAACGTGCATAGGCTGAGGTCTTTGCTCTAGTTTTCAAGGAGAAAGTTAGTGAGAGAATGTATTTAAAGAAATCTTAGCCTAGAACTGCAAACAGTTAGATCAATCCTGGGGCTCTTGCCTTGTACTGGAAATAGCATTTGTCTCTTCCCAGCGATAAATCGCAAAATCTGATTTCTTGGATTCAGATTCCCAACTCCCTTGAAATGTTCTCTTTTTCAGCAACATAGGCCACAATATCATACCCATCTCTTCTCTGAACTTTTGGAAATTGACATTCACAAAGTTTCAGGGTATTCCCATGGTTCTCATGAACGCTGTTCTGTTGCTACACTTGTACAATGTCTCCTATTGAACTGAGAGGTCGTTGATGGGGAGGGTTGTTTCTTTTAAATCTCTGTATCCCCAGCAGTTTGATCTGTGCCTGGCAGATGACAGGCACACAGTGTGTGTTTGTTGATCAAATGAAACCATACAAATAAATCTACTTAAATCTGTACCCATCCTTTCCAATAAGGAAAAAAGCTGCCTCTTTTCGTATCCAGGGCTCATTCCTCTACTTGGGTTTGGATTCTGTTTTCTTCTATATTCTTTGAGAGGTATATGATTGATGATCCCTTTCCTCTCCTGCATATCAATCAGCCTCATTCAAAACTCTCCTTCCTTTTAAGCTTTGGAATCATGTCTCTTTAAAAAAAAATTCTTTTTTATTTTACATTTATTTATTTTTAAGAGACAGAGAGAGACAGAGCACAAGAAGGGGAGGGCCAGAGAGAAAATGAGACACAAAATCTGAAGCAGGCTCCAGGCTCTGAGCTGTCAGCACAGAGCCCAATACGGGGCTCGAACCCATGAACCGTGAGACATGATCTGAGCCGAAGTTGGACACTTAACAGATTGAGTCACCAAGGCACCCCTGGAATCATCTCTCTTAAATTTACTCTCTTGTGCCTAGACCTTGCCCCTGAACTTCAGACTATGGCGCATGCTTACTTGACATGTCCACTTGTATATTATAGACACCTTAATCTTAAGATCTTTTCCCCAAAGAATATTTCTCATTCCAGTTTTCCCTGTATTCTTGAATGAAATCACTGTCCACTCTATTGTTCAAGTCTGAAAGCCAAGAGTCACCTTTGGCACTTCCTTCTCTGTCACCTCCATATCTACCCACCACTTCCTAACAGTCACCTCCTGAATTCATCTAATTGCCTGCCTTTCCACACCTACCACTACCACATGACTTAAGCTACCACATCTTGTCTGGACTGTTGTGTTTACTAATAAGTTTTCTGCATCCATTCTCATCCACATCAATACCCAACTCCAATCTCTTTGCCACACTGCAGCCAGTTCCCATTTGGCAATGACAATCTGATAGCCTGAAATAGCCCTTAAAACCTCATGTCTTCCCATTGTTTTGAGGATAATGGCTGAAATCTCCAAGGTCTGATGTGGTTTGGCACCAGCCTACTCTCTCTAGCACATTAGACAACATGTTCTCCTGTGCTTGCTTTGCTCAGACAAGGTGTTAATCAAACATGCAAGCCTCTCCTTAGGCTTGGCACATGTCTAAGAGGTAAGTTAACCTACCACAGAACAAGCTCCTAAACCACCTCCCCCAACTTGCTCCTTTTAAAACTTTCCCCATCTTAGCAAATAAAGCCTTGAGTTTTTGTGTTGCTCAGTGCAGAGATCCTGAGGCCATCCTTGACTCTTTTTCTCATGCTCTATCTCTACTTCTCAGCAAAGACCATCAACTATCTGCCAAGTATATTCAGGATCTGGCCACTTCCCACTATCTTTGCTTGTACCAAATTGGCCCAAACCATTAAGGTAACAACCTCTAAATGGTTCTTGCTGCCCTCATCTTTGGTCCACTAATAGTCTATTCTCTATGTATTAGCTCAAGTGATCCTTCCCAAAGGCAAGTCAGGTCTATCAGTTCTACGCTAAAATTTTCCAATGCAGTCCTCACATAAAAGGGACTGAATCACGTGACTCTACTACCACTGCCTCCAGTCTCCCCCAGTACACACTCAGACATGGTCTCATGTGTCCCTAGAACATCCCAGGATTCTCTACTCCAGGCTTCACCTCTCATTTTGCTCAGATATGCCTCTGCTGCTCATAGCTGCATGACCTGCTGCCTCCCTTTCACGTCTCAGCTGAAAGGTGACTTACTAGGGGGACCTTCCCCCAACTGCCCCCTGTAAAACACCCACCTCACCTCCACACCCTGTATGCCTTATTCGGCTTATTCTTTATTTTTCTTCACAGCACTTATAACCACTTGACAGCATTTATTTATTTGGTCATTTGTTCATAGTCTGTTTCCTTCCTCAACCAAAATGTAAGCCCCACAAGGGCAGGGAATTCATTTTGTTCACTGCTCTGCCCTCAGCAGCCAGAACAGTGTTGGACACATAGAATGATGGCGTGATGAATGTTGTCCTCTTTACTGGCATGCTTTCCAGCCCATCTTGGTCTTGTCAACTCCTAGTCACCCTTCAGATAGCAGTGAAATCATCATTTCTACTGAGAAGCTTTAGCTGACCCTCCATATTTGGTTTGATCTGTATTTATTTTCTTTCCATGTACTTTTCTCTGTTGGCTCTTATCACAGTTGTAACTTTATGCTGCTGTTGATGATGTATTGAATAAAATTGCTCCCCCCGCTAGACTCTAAACTCCATGAGGACAGGAACACTATCTGCCTTTGCTCAATACTCACTTTTGGATTTAGGGGAGAGCCCAGCACTTAGTAGGCACTCAACAGATTTCTTGACTGAATCAAAAAACAAAGGGAAAGGGTCTTAAAAAAAAAAAAAAACTTTGACACTTTTACTTCGCCAACCAACTTCCTTTTGCTGCTCAGAACTACTTAATTTGTCATTGTATTTTCTCTAAATTGAAAGATGAAACTGTCAGCAGGTACATCCTGAATGGAAAGTGGGATTGCCAGAATAGTGATGCCCATGTGGACTGCCCACAGAGCTCGTTTACAAATCCAATTCCCAAGCCTCACACCTGAGTCTGTCAGGGGGATCTATTAAAAAAATACCAGCAACCTTGCAGGAACCTCAGACTTTCTCTGATTTTGTTTCTCCATCATGAGAAGAATTAGAAATGGAGTACAAAATACATCAATTGCCAGACCACAGGTAAGCTGCAGATGGAAGGTCACCACACCACAGTCAGCGGGGAAGACCGGCTTTAGAAACACACCCGCTCGTGGGTGGATGTGCTTTTCAAAACAACCACTGTTGACCTAACGGCAAAGAGTGTCAAAACGGAGCAACTACAGAAAGAACATTGCTGAGTTTCTGCAAATAAAGAAAAAAAAAATCTTAATAGTCTCGGTTTTCCTCTGCCCCAAAGACACCCTTTCATGAGTTTCACCCTAAGTTGCTGCAGATGCCAGTCAGGATAGGCACACTTTGCGGAAGATCAAGATTTTCTGTGAGAATATGATGGAAACAAAATTGGAATGAATTACTCCAAAAACAATCAATGTTATAGCAAGTTTCTCAAATGAAGGTGCTTGGTAGTGCAATACTTAAAAATAATAACTTGCTTAACATTTAAACCTTTAAAGTAGATGTAACCCTATGCGAGAAAGTGTTATTTTTCAGAAAAGAAAACAGAGACATCACTCTAATGTTTCACAATAAAAAAACTGGCAATTTTTTTTGTTTAATTTGGAAATAAAACAACCTATATCAAAGGTAGGACTCTTAGAATATTTTGCTGAGGAAAAGGTAGATTCGGTTAGTAAAGGTAGTGAGGCTTAAAAAACTCACTCTTTAAAAGAAAACAAAATGGAAGCCAATTTTATAGACCTTAGCAAAGTGCCAATGCAATATACGTAGTTTGTGGTTATTATTCTGTCCTGATGTTAGGTCTAGAACAGGGCAGGTGTTAATTGCTCTGGAAAACAAAATGCAACATAAAAATTCTTAGGAAAAACATTTTTTTTCCTGCAGTCAAGATATGTTTTGTTTTGTTTTGTTTTGTTGTTTATGTTTCCTTCGCTGATGCTAAAATTTCCTATTTGATACTGTTCTTGAAAAATTGATTCCTTAATAATTTGCCCAGATAAAACTGCTTGGAGACAACCAGTTGTAATATGCCCATATAAAAGGCAAAATGGCAAAAGGGATGATGCAGATAGTCTTGAGGCAAACGCTATAAATACAGAGTATCTACTCAATAGAGAAACAAATTATAAAAGAAAAGGGACCTACTTTCTACACATATTTTCAAATTGCCCATTCATTGTTCATTAACCCTAAAATAGATGAAAGCGAGAAATTCATGTTAATTGTTCAGAGTTAAACAGATAATATGAAACCACTCTATCAAGGATAATGGATAAGCCATACTGATTGTATTGATTTTGTTTTATTTCAGAGATCTTCATTATAATGTTTCTATTTTCTTTAATTTAAATTCCCTTCTCAAAATTTTCCAATAAGTTATTTTAAATGTTGCCAATAAAAATGCCCTGAACAAAATGTTTACCTAGCTCTTAGCAACCAAGGAGCCAAATCCGTTGACAAGCACCAGAAGTCAGAAATATAACAATCACAGCACAGAGGGCAGAAATCAGGGCACCTCTAGACTGTAAGGGATCTCTCACTTCACCAAGGTAGAAAATATTACCTCCTTTTAAAGAAGGAAAGTGACATTTGCTTTGAGTTTTATTTTCTAATCATATTTTTAGGGGCACCTGGGTAGCACAGTCAGTTACACGTCCTACTTCGGCTTAGGTCACGATCTTGCCATCTGTTGAGTTCGAGCCCCGCATCAGGCTCTGTGCTGACAGCTCAGAGCCTGGAGCCTGCTTCGGATTCTGTGTCTCCCTCTCTCTCTGCACCTCCCCTGCTCACATTCCATCTCTCTCTCTCTTAAAAAATAAAATAAACACTAAAAAAATTTTTTTAAAAAAATCTGTTGATGGAATTCAGAGCCTCCACATCTGGGCTCTAAACCAGGATGGGATTAGGATTAAAATGATTTCGAGGTGGGATGAAAAACCGCGTGAAAATTAGATATATACCCAAACTTTCTGATAAGATGGGCAGAAAATACGTTCCTACTCTACAGTACTACATCAAAAATGATTTGGGATGGTTTAGAATTTCATTTTAAAAGAAACTCACCATCATAAATAGGTTTGTGTTTCTAAAATAGCTTGAAAAGGGGACTTATAATTTAAGCCTTTTACTAGAACAAAATTTGTATGTGAACTTTTGCTAATTAACTCCTTATAGCTACTCTAGTGACAAAGACCTTGTCCCCATGTTTTCTGAACATTCACTATGAGAAGTGAAAAGAGCAATAGCTTAAATCTTAAGACGATCTGCAGATCCTATGTGATGAAATTAATAGCAGAAATTACAGCCAGTATAGAGGCTTGAGTATGGGTTTGGGGAACAAGACTTCTAACTTTCCTTTCTCTCAATAACTTTACTCTGAGTCAAGTTAACTCATGGAGGAAACTACATAATCAAACCAGAATAATATCTAACTTCTGTTAAAATAATTAAACAAGGAGGTCATTAGACTGAGGTGGCTTTAACGCCTCAGTAGCCTATGTAAGCAACCGAAACCTAAGCCTGTAATGCCTCAACGTTAAGAAATTGAAACTTAAGGACAACCAATTACAAGTTGCCAGCTAGGCTTTCCCAATTAATGCAACTGCTTAAGCTATAGCCAATCAAATAATTTCCTTGCTTTGCTTCTGGCTTAGCACAGCCCAAATTGATTTTTGCTCAAATAAGCTCCTAAAATGTTTACTATGCCTCAGTTTATCGCTTAACACTTAGTGCAAATATCATCCAACAAAAGAAATAAAATGATCACTAACATTTATTCAGCACTATGTTGCAGACAAATATCCTGTGTGTTATATGTTTATTTTCTCATCTAAACCTTACAATAACACCGTGAGGAAACAAATGACAACTTTCTGCCCAGGACCTTAAGTAGTTTGTGTAAGTCTGACAAGCTGAGGGAGGAAGAGTGGGAATCTGTACCTGGGAACTCTGTGCCCAGAATCTGTTTCCTTCTACGTGAAACCAGTAAGATAACTGTGGCTAAGTGTTTTCTAGGGTAGAGGGCACGCACCTTCACCTCCACATGTTATTTAGTTTAGAAATCAGGCAAGCTGTAATCATTTTTGGAGCTGAAATAAGGTGAGGCCCTGAGAGGCCCGAAGACATACTAGTTGACAACTGTTGAGCAAAGCTCTGGCAGCTCCCCTCCTGGGAGAACGTCATTGCCCTCGTTGGCCACCCATTTCCAAATTTCCACATCCGCAGTTGTCCTATGGGCTTATCAGATAGACAGAAAGTCCAGGAACCTAGATGAGTTCTGATCCTTCCTTGAGGTACCCCCCCTCCCACTGAAATTATTATTATAGAGCATTCCAAGAGCCTCTTCATCCAATTTTCCCACTGGGAAAATTATATGCCAATTGTTCAGAGCATAATGTATCTAGAGCTATCCTACCCGACCATAAACTTCGATCCATAGTAATAAAAATAACAACATCAGTAGCTAAGAC
Source organism: Herpailurus yagouaroundi (assembly GCF_014898765.1). Taxonomy (NCBI): domain Eukaryota; kingdom Metazoa; phylum Chordata; class Mammalia; order Carnivora; family Felidae; genus Herpailurus; species Herpailurus yagouaroundi. The sequence continues at coordinate 19,562,882 of NW_024412407.1, forward strand.
TGTGGGTATCAAACCTTCTGCTAAGGGCTTCATATGTATGATCTCATTTAAGCCAGTAACTACACTACAAGGCAGGCATAATTATTACAGATGGGAGTACTGAGGCTCATAGAAGGTAAATAACTTGCCCAAATGTTTTTAATATACAAAGTTAACTAGTTACTTGTTAATTCGCATTGTTTTTATGTACCTATGCTCAAAAAAGAACATGAGGCAATTAAGTACTCACTTGGTGACCCTTCTGTTGATGGAATCCTACATCTTTTGTAATGTGGCATTAATTCCACTTTGCAATTTCAATATACTATTAATAACTTGTGAAAGCACTGCTTAAGTGTAACAAATCACTACTTCGGTATGTATATGGTTTGAACATGTTCCATGGAGAAGCCAGGTGAAGCAAAAAAGGGAGTGAAGTGTTTATGAAATGAAGGTTTCATTCCAATTCCCTCATACCCAACCAGAATAGAACAGTCAGCCTTCTGCACTTGGGCGTTGACTATTTAACAACACACACACACACACACACACACACACACACACACACACACACACACATCTATTGTTAGGCATGAGCTCTGAATGAATAACCTCTGAGTATGAAAATTAAATTCTGGTTTTTAATTGATTTTTCCAGGCAAATTTAATAAAATGATCAAATACAATAGAAGTCTCGTATTCTTCCCTGGAGCTCTCAAGTTCCTTTTCTACTATAATCTATGTTTGAATCCCATACAAAAATCCTTAGACTTTAAATCTGCACCAGATGTGCCAAAGTGACGCTTGGTAATGCACAGAGTCAGGGCAGAACTGAGTTTCAGACTGGCGACAGCCATTTCCAACCCACACAACCCCTTCCCTGTCTCCACAGAAAGTTCAGCATTTCATGTCATGCAGTCATAGTGAAAACCATTTTTTCTTCATTCAAACATTTAAATAACTTGCAACAATCATTTGGCTTGTACTTCACAGCCCAAAGTAAACCAAGCATTCATTTTTAACTAATGGAGAACATTGCAGATTTATTGATTCTACTTCACAGGAAATAAGTCATTGATTTCTGATGTTAGATGACTTCTGCTAAGCTAAGGTGGAGACCAAGCAAAAGTGAAAATGAGGTAAAAAGACCAGGCTCTCACCTCAAGAATCATTTAGTTGTCACTCCTACTATTAGCTTTAGCAACATCTGGGACTTAATTCATTGATTGTTTTTCTCTTACCTTCTCGTCCTATTTCTCCCACTTCAGGTTGGTTTCCTTAGGACCAGAAGAAGGTATGAGTAAGAGCTGAGCAGGGAAGATGGCAGAAAAATTTAAACCGGGTCTAAAGAGCAATGGAAGGGGCTCCCATAGCATCTCACGACCAGCAGCCTTAGATCAGGGGAGTGCTAGGACCTCAGGAAGAAAGGCTCACTGCACTATTATATCCAGGTACCTGAGGTCCAGCTCATCCCAAGCTGACAGTGGGAGATTCTGTGGGCTGGGCTTCCATGGATGTCTGCAACCACCTGTGTGTTATGAAATGCAGACAATGCCTTCTGTCCTAAAATGTTGCCATTGCAACCCTTGTAAGCCAGAGTTTGAGAAACTTAACTTGGTTATCTCACTGATGATCAGAAACTGAACATGATCTTGTAATTCATTCAATCATTTCTTTATCCAGCAATTAAAATTAGTGATGACTTGTTATGTTTTAAGCACTATAAAGCGTTCTGAATGTGAACAGTGCACCAAAACCTATGGACCCCCACAAATATATATCCATCAACTTCCCTTTTACCTGTGTCCTAGTTTTATGCACTTGCTTGGGGATATGGAGAGAGAGAGAGGTTTTTTTTTTTTTTTAATTTTTTTTCTCAACATTTATTTATTTTGGG
>NW_024412407.1:19565157-19576750 GCF_014898765.1 Herpailurus yagouaroundi
CCCAAAATAAATAAATGTTGAGAAAAAAAATTAAAAAAAAAAAAAAAGAGAACCATCTCAAGGTCATGTTGTTTGGGTTCTAATCACAACCCTCACATATTTTAATTAAGTAACTTTGGGCCAGTTTTGTAACTGCTATGTGCTTCAGTTTCCCTGTCTCTCATCCTGGGATAATAATAGTACCTCCCTCAGAAGGTTGTAGTGAGGATTAAAAACATTAATTTATAAACATAACAAAAAAAAAAAAAAAAAGCAGTGCCTGGGTGGCTCAGTCCATTGGGCCTCCGACTTTGGCTCAGGTCATGATCTCGTGGTTCACGGTTTGAGCCCCGTGTCAGGCTCTGTGCTGATAGCTCAGAGCCTGGAGCCTGCTTTGGATTTTGTCTCCCTCTCTCTGTCTCTCCCCCCTCACTCTCTGTCTCTCTCTCCCTCAAAAATAAATAAACATCAAAAAAAAATTTTAAGTATTAATTTATATAAGTGATTCAGGGCAGAGCCTGGCAAAGAGTAAGCACAATGTAAATATTACAAATATTTTCATTATCCTCTGAGGCTGATCAGATTTCCTAGATTTCCTTCGGAACAAATTGTCAGTGTGTGTGCAGTTCTATTAAAAGTTTTGTTCTGAGGAGAATAGCTGGTGTCACTCATTTATACTAGCATTATGAATCATGGTGGAGAATATTTTCCAGAGCTACAGGAGAACCAGTACAGTACCTCTAGCATTCTAAATTCGGCCTTATTAGTGGGTAAATCTAAACTTAGAAACATTGTGGTGACAAAGAATCTCTACTTAACTGAACTTTAGTCAGGCTCCTCTGAGCCCCTTTCTTCATCCAGGTCTTGACCTCGACCTGTTGAAGCCAGTTTCAGAAAAAAACAAATCCTGCTAAATCAGGGAATCTTCCCCACGCTTGATCCAATCAAGCTCTTCTTCCACCTTCCATAGTGAACCAAGTTCTTCTCCCCTCCCCCACCTTTATATCCAAGCAAGTTTGGCATTAATTTGCCATCCTCTGCCTCATCCTCTCTGCCAGTTAGAAATCCCTACTTGCCCCTATTTGTATTCAGTTATGTTAAATCTCGCTCCCAATTGCAATAGTCTTGGCTCCTATTGCCAATAGTCTTGAATAAAGTCTTCCTTGCAATTCTCAACAAGTGTCAGGATGATTTCTTTTAACAGTGCAAATAATCAAATATCACTATCATTGAGATATGATTAAGTCTTTACATACGCCAATGGGAAAAGTTCAAATAGACTGGAAGAGTTTGTGAAGCTTGTAGACAGCCTTTCTTATGATAGTAGTGTGATAAAGGTGAAGAGGGTCAGATCATAAAAGCAAGTAGAGATAAGATAAATTACTTCCCAGACATCATCTGTAGTTGTTTTTTCCATTTAAAATAAGAGAATTACTTGTGTTAACCTCAAAACAAACTCACTTTCTAACACGGGTGGAATAAGGATATAACATTTTTAGGCATATAGCATCATGCCTGACTGCAGGATTAAACAGGGAGAAAACTGGCAGTGGGATAGACCATTTATCAGGAAATAAGGTGTCAAAAAATTGATAAATTGGAAGGACAAAAAATAAATTGAATAGATGGGGTATTTTATTTTAGTTTTTAGTTTTTTGTTGTTAAGCATATTTTTAATTTTTATAACTTTAAAAGTATTTATTTGTTTTGAGAGAGAGGGAGAGGCAACAGGAGAGATGCAGAGAGAGAAAGAGGGAGAGAGAGAGAATCCCAAGCAGGCTCCATGTTATCAGCATAGAGCCCAATGTGGGGCTCAATCCCACAAACCATGATTTCATGATCTGGGCTGAAATCAGGAGTCGGATGCTCAACCAACTGAGCCACCCAGGTACTCTAAGCATCTTTTTTTAAAAAGTTTTCCTTAAGTAATCTCTACACCCCACATGGGGCTTGAACTCATGACCCCGAGATTGAGTCACACATTCTTCGAGTCGCCAGCCAGGCTTCCCTAGATGGGGTATTTAAAGTGATTAAATTTGAGCTCAAGTTGAATATATTTTGAAGAGAAGAAGGAATTAATAAGTAGTTATGATATTTGTATTTTTCTAAGTGACAACAGTCACTTAGTTTTCAAAATATGTTAGTCTCCTGAAATCTTAAATAGGAGATGGAAAAGCAGTAAGAGGAAATATTGATGAACAAAGAAAAGATTGTATACTTACAGTAGTCATCGTAAATGATTTTTTACTTTTTTAGAAGGTAAATCACCATTTTCCTAAGGGAAGTATAGTAAAACCCTGGATTGTGAGTAACTTGTTCTGCAAGATGAGCAAACATTTCTAATAAATTTTAACTTGATAAACGAGTAGCACAATACAAGTAGTATGTGATGTCAAATGTCACATGATCATAACTGAGCCAATTGTTCTTAAAATTCGCTTTGATATATGAGTGCTTTGGATTATAAGAATATTTCGAGAACGAATTATGCTCGCAAACCAAGGTTTCACTGTACTTGTAAATAGTAAAAAGTCTGATTTTAAGTTCAAATTGTAGATTTATCCATACTATTAAAGCTATCTACTAGGTGAATAAATACAGCAACCCACTTATGAGAATAAAGTGTACCTCCCTTTAGAATTACTGCAAATTAAAATTTTTCCATAATACTAAAGGAAATTTACTCATAGGATTTCTATTGCTTTCAATTTATGGGAAGAAACCAGTCTAAACCTTCCACTGTATTCCCAGAAAAAGGTTTGATACTGCTCTTGATCTGACTCTGTATGTGACATCCATTAGCAAGAAAAAGTTAATAGAGAAAGGGTCTATGTGGAGAAAGTGAAAGGGTCTATGTGGAGAAAGCGAGGGAGGCCTTTAAGGAAAAACTGTCAAGGCCAGAGTCCATTAAAAATTCACCTTCAATGTCAAAGAAAAGCCCTGAGTTCTAGCCCAGCCCTGTTTCTAACTAGCCGTGTAAACTCAACTGAGCTCAGGTCACTCAGGTCATGTACAGGGATGGTGATTTCTACATACTCCTCTAGCTCTAAAACTATTGATTTGTAATGCGTAAGCACCACAATAAAAGATTTGGTCCTAAACATTTCAGACCTCTGGGTTTCTAAATCTGGCTTGAATGCTTCTTTTTTTTTTTTTTAATTTTTTTTTTCAACGTTTATTTATTTTGGGGACAGAGAGAGACAGGGCATGAACGGGGGAGGGGCAGAGAGAGAGGGAGACACAGAATTGGAAACAGGCTCCAGGCTCCGAGCCATCAGCCCAGAGCCTGACGCGGGGCTCGAACTCACGGACCCCGAGATCGTGACCTGGCTGAAGTCGGACGCTCAACCGACTGCGCCACCCAGGCGCCCCCCCCAGTAAATTTTTCAATCCCCAATAAGAAAAAAAGTTTTCTGCCTCTGGATTATTAAAAAAAAAATAATGATAATAAGGCTTTTAGAGAAAGGGATCCAAATGATGCTATTACATTCCTCCCTAAGGTCTTTTGAAAATGAGAGAGCTGATATATGCAATACAGATATAAGCATTTGCAGAATTACCTATATTCTGCAAATAGTTTTCAAGGATTGAAATTGGTCCAAACTTCAACTGTTCACCTTTTTTTCCTTTCTACTCACTTGCAACATAATATTATAAGTTATTATCAAGAAAAGATTTTCTCATATCCATGATGTGAGCTAGTTTATTGATTACGTAGGTACTGTTTTAGGTGCTGAACTATGCAGTCAATTACACAAAGTCCCTGTTCTCAGGAAGCATACCTTCCATCAGAATTGTCCTGTTTAATAATATTAGTAGTTCATGACTGTAGAAAAGTATGAAGAAGAAAATAAATACTACTTATGTTAGAATGTTTGTCTATTGTTTTTCAAACATTTTTTCCAAGAAAGATTGTAGCTATTTGCAATCCTAATTACCATATAGTTTTTATTTTGCATAACAAACTCTTTTTTTTTTTCACGATTTCAGGAGAATTTAGTGATTCATCACTTACATATAACACCCAGTGCTCATCTCAACAAGTGCCCTCCTTAATGCCCATCACCTATTTAGCCCATCCCCCTACCCAATACCCCTCCAGCAACCCCCAGTTTGTTCTCTGTATTTAAGAGTCTCTTAGGGTTTGCCCTCCTCTCTGTTTTTATCCTATTTTTCCTTCCCTTCCCTATGTTCATCTGTTTTGACAATCACTTCTTTAGAGTGTATTATGGGCCAGATTCTAAGTGTTTATAGTATTAACCCATTTAATTCTCAAACAAGTCCTATGAGGTAGGTGATAATAATGATTTAATAATATAACAATAATAGTAATAATAATTCTTGGGTACAGAATTTTAAGTTGTCAAGTTTTTTATTTTCAACATTTTAATGCTATTATTCCATTATCTTCTGACTTCCATTGTTGCAACAAAGTTAGTCCTTACTTTTACTGTGGTTTTCCTGAACATAACTTTTTCCCCCTTCTACCTGCTTTTAAGATTTTCTCTTTATCTTTCTTTTACAGCAATTTTCTAGGTGTCTACTTTTTGTAATTGAATTTATTCTTGGTGATCTGGAAGCAGGTGAGGGCTGGACTCAAATCTGGGGGTTATCTGCATACAGAATAGAGTATAAACAGATAACTTTGCAAAGTGACAGGAAAAGAAGACACGACAGAAGAGAGCGTCCTGAGTAACCCTAAGTACAAGGATGAAAAATGGGTCAGAAAAACAGCAGCAAGAGAAGTAAAATAGAAACCAAGAGTAGAGGTCGCAATCATGAAGAGGAACTACCAAGGATAGTAGTGAGCAGTGGTAAATGGAATAGGCAGGTCAGCAAGACTACAGACTGGAAATGGGTCACCAGATTTAGCAATTTTTTTTTCTCAAGAGAACACCTTTGTTTTGTTTTTAGGGTAGAAGTAGAAGCCAAGTTTTTAAGCATTTGCCTTATACTGTTTCAGGTTCAGATTCGTATATTTTTATTGTATCTTGATGAGTATAAATTCTCAAGGAATAGAATAATATATTTCTAAACACACTTTGGGAATTTCTAGCTACTGTTTTTAAGAAGTGGTTAGCCAAATATCACTAATACAAACAGAGGACATGTCAACTGCAGACATGTAGTTAAAATATATTTTCTATTCAGGTCAAGTGAAGTCTTGTCGATAGGGCCTCCAGGTTTCTGCTGTAGCCAGGGGCACCTTCTCAACAAACAGAAGGTTGATTTAGGAAGGGTTGTATTGGCCAGTGAAGTATATCCTTGACATTTCCCCTCCCTTCCTGGTGCCCACTTTGTTTCCATTATCATCTCTCTAGAGCTTCCTTCAGTATCACTCAGGCTGTTTAAACTTTGTATTTTCTGAGACATGACAAGGCTGGCCCCATGCTCTATAATTTTCTATTTTTTCTAATAGCATTTTGTCCTTGTTCATCATTGTATTGCTTCTAATTGGGGAAAAAACTAAAAAAAAATCTGATAATAGGAAAATAAAGGCTTAGCCTTGTAATTAAATACTATGGGATAATGAAAAAAAATTAACATTTCTTCATTTTTGAGAGACAAAGAGAGACAGAGTGTGAGTGGCAGAAGGGCAGAGAGAAAGGGAGACACAGGCGCCAGGCTCTGAGCTGTCAGCACAGAGCCCAATGCAGGGTTTGAACTCAGGGACCACAAGATCATGACCTGAGCTGAAGTAGGATGCTTAATTGACTGAGCCACCCAGGTGCCCCTACTTTGGGATAATTTTTAGGCATAATTAATAATATGGAAAAATGTCAATATATATTAAGTGAAAAATATGTCAGATCTGCTTTCTGGTTCATAAAATAAGAATACACTTACAGAAATGATAGAATATTTGAAATTGGATTTACCTGAAAATAACATACGACCATGAGCACAATGTTAAATACTTTGGGGTAAGGAATCCCATGTTATTCCAAAATAGATAACCATTTAAGCATATGTCATAGTAATGGGCTACCAAATAGCCATATATGAGTCACTTCTTCATTTCTACATCCTTTGAGTGATTTATAGAGAATGTCATATCCCAACACAAAGTCTGAATTTTCCCTTAGCTTTTTTCTTTAAAGTTTACCAGCTGTTCCAACAAAGACAAAATGGAAACCCCTTGAGTTGGTGTTCATTACCATTTATGCGGTATACTTATAGTTGACTAATGTGGTTTCATTTTATGCCACTGGTTTCATTTTATGCCAATAAAACCTCTGGAACATCTGTTTTTATGTTTTGTTTTAGGATTTCTGATTGACATTTAGATGGAAAGCTGAAGATTTATTCATGTTTCACCTAAAAAGAAAAAACTAACATGAAACATTTCTTCATTGAGATGACTATAATTAAATTAATTTGATAAAATGGCAATTAAGACAGCCAAAGCATGTCAAATAAAGAATTCAAGCTATTACACAATATTTCTTGTGAAAAAATACTTACTTAGAAAAGAATGTGAAATATTGATTTGTCCTGTATATAGAGGTATGGAGAGGATTCGTGTCTCTATTGAGATGCTGTCAAAATTAATTTTCCTCTAATTCATATAGTGCTTTATGAATAAATCCCATCAGCCCTTTAATATCCCTGGGGTCAAGGAGAATTTTCTTCATTTAATATATAGAAAATCTAGCACAAGAGACTGACTCAATTATTTTAGGAGACTGAATAATTCATTGGGAAAGTGGAAATAGAATGCAGCTCACACTATTTCCTCCTTTACATAAAGTTATAGTTTTGGCTTGTTATATACAGATAGGCACAAAACTGATCTCATAAATCACTACATTAAAATTATAACTACTAACAAAGGACTCAATACAGCCTTTTTTATTAGTGTCAAAATCCTGATATGTAGTCATCTATAAATATGCATACACATATGCATACATAATCTACTAAATTCACACACACACACACACACACACACACACACACACACACTCCATATTATATTAGCACCATTTTATAGATGGAGAGAGCAGAGGGTTTAAATACTTGTCTGGAATATAAAGCAAGTCTTAGCTAAAGAACAGATATAAACCGTATTCAAATGGCTATTTTTCTCAATGCTATTGCAGTGTGCAGAAGAAGCAATTTGCAAACAGAAAGAAGATCTTTGCTGTCTGAATGATATGAGATGAATGGTAGGATTCTTGACTGACTAGAAGGTATTTATTCTCTGCCTGAATTGAACAAAACAGAATACAATAAGTTTCTCTCTTTGGAATTAAAAAAACAAAACTCAGAAAGTTCAGAGGGAATGTATGGTTTAGTACTGTATCTCTCTATGTATCTATCTCTATCTCTATATATCTAATATTCATTCATTCATTCATTCATTCACTCACTCACTTATGTGTCAGCTCCTATTTTCTGCCAGGCCACTTATGTACTTGATGATCAAGCCAGAGCTTCTCATCATGCAGCTTATCTAGAGGGAAAGTGTTTAGGGAATTTTAGTTAATTTCAGTGCACTATTACTGAACAATGTGAGAGCCTACCCCAGTTAATGTAATCTTAGGTCGCATTTATTTAAGAACAACATCTAGAATAATAGCATATTGAATTCCAATCTGCACTATTTTGATTATAACCAAGGTCTGGATGTTCCACTCTAAAAGAGATAAACTGGAACACATTTCATGAAGCTGAACATAAAGGTTAGAACACTAAAAACTATGTCATATGTGCAATAGTTGAAAGAACTCAAGGGCTAGTCTGGGAAACAAATGACTTAGAAAGGACACAATGGCTATCACACATTAAAAGCATTGACCTGAAAAAAGAATTAAATTTGTTCTTTCTTGTTTTTAGAAGCTAATGTACAATTGATGGGTGAACGTTGTAAATAGGTACAGTTCAGTTTAATACAAGAAATCATATTTTAATCATCAGAGCTGCTAAAGATACAGTGCTTTGCCTCAGGAGTTAGCAAATGTATCCAAGCAGAGGCCGAAAAACCACTTTGCTGGTACATTGCTGAAGATCCAGAATTATCCAACGGATGGCTGAGCTATGTGACCTAATTATTCCTTCTAGACATGGAAGTCTACTAATCTATGATGCAAATTAGGATGTATCAGGACAACAATTTCTTTATTGTTTCAAAGTGTTTGATTCTATCAAAACTCTCAGAATGATCTTAATCAACGTTGATGTTCAGAAAAAGAGCTTACATTTACTTTATTCGTGCTATGGTTTATACTCTTTCGTTGCACTTTTTTCTCCATGACTCACTGTATTAGTATAACACGGTACTGAAAACTGGGTGGCTTAGCACAACAGATATTTACTGTCTCACAGTTTTGGAGGCCAGAAGTCCAAAATCAAGGTGTTGGCAAGGCCATACTCTTCCTCAAGATGCTGGGAGAGGGTCTGTTCCAGGTCTCTCTCCTAGCATCTGGTAGAGCCTTAGCTTGTCACAGCATAGCTCAAATCTTCACACGGTTTTCTCCTTGTATATTTGTCTCTGGGCCCAAATTTCCCTCTCTTTTTAAGGACACCAGTCATACTGGATTATGGACACCAGTCATACTGGATTACCTCTCTTCAATATGACCTCCTCTTAACTAATTCCATTTGCAGTGACCATATTTCCAAATATAGTCATATTCTGAGGCACTGGGTTAGGACTTCAACATATGAATTTTGAAGGGACAAAATTCAACTTGTAACACTCGCACACCACAATCTTTTCCAATCTGACCTCCTAATGCCACGGTTAGGGAAGCTACAGAGAGGCTGATCACCTAGTGAGTCACTTGCTTATGATGGTACGTCCCCTGCAGTAGCAGTGGAAACTCTGGACTCTTCCTGAGCCAGCCACGTATTAGACATACCACTCATCTCCTCTGGATAGTTTTCTCAACTTGCAGATATATTCATCTTGCCATTATATACTTACATGACAGAGTTTGTTGTCAGTCAAATACAATGATATGCATGTACTCTGTAAATGTAAAGCACTTTGTAAATGTCTTACAAAGAGACTAGGAGGAGCTCATCTAAACTTTTGCCTGGGTTATTTAAAAATATCAATAAGAAGAATGTGACTCAACAGAACCCAGAGTAAAGATCAGCCCCATGAAGAGCAGTCTGGTACATGAAGAGTTATAGATGGTTAAAAATATGTATGTAAACAATACAGACATGAAAGTACAAAAATGGCTTTCCCTACCTATACAAATGACATACTTTTATAAGAGTAAAATTAAAAAAAATCAAATTTGGGCTAGCCAGCACAATACTCTGACAATTTGGTATCAACATGAATGTTTAATAAAAAGTCTAAGTAGTTGCAGAAGAATCAGCTATTCTTATTGGCATAGCTGATGCATCCAGACTCTATTGGTTTTTTTTTTTATTTGTATAACTAATAAGGCCAAACCGTTGCCAACTGCAGAGATGGCCACCATGACATAAGCTTTGCCTAACCACTGGCATGAGATGGCACAGGAATTTGTGGTTGAAAATCAGTCCTAGGTTACATATACAAGGGCCTGACTTTGGACAACTCTCTGAGTTTCTGTCTCCTTGATTACAGTGTCCATCTCACAGAATCACTTATCAGCTCTCTCACCCACAATAACAATTGTTATGATGCTTAGGACATGAAGCAAGAGAAATATAGAAAATGAGAAGAAATTAAGTTGCTTGTCAAAGTCACAAAATTAGTGTCTATGAATGAGTGTTGGGGGGCAGGGCTGAGGCTGAGCTAATTTGATTGAGTTCATTATTCCTTCTTTTACAATTGTGTGTGTGTGTGTGTGTGTGTGTGCATGTGTGTGTGTGTACTGCCCTGGAGCAGAAAAGCCTTGATACACTTTTTCACTAGTGGCAAGGAGGCAGGCCTACATTTCTCCAACCCAGCCTGTCTAGCTACTCTAACTTCCGGTTTTCTACCGGAATTCTACTGGAATTCAGCAGCAGTGAGGACCTCCTTCCAGAGTCTGAGGTCATGAAATCACCACTCCCACAACCGACTTAACTGGCCTTCATAAACTATAAAAAGGTATTTGTTCTAAAGGGAGGCATCATTTCCTGAACTGTACAAGTTCAGCTGCAAAGGTAGTCCAATCTCAAAATCAGTACATTTATGATTGACTTAATATACCCCCATCTCTGGAAAAAAAGAAAAAGTAGTGAGAGAAAACTTTATAGGAGCACATTTTGTAGAGTTAAAAGCAGTTCGGAAGACAAAAATCTTTGCTGAAAACACTGATTCCAGAGGAGAACATCTTGTCATTGATGAAACCATATGGTCTCCGATGTTCCTTTTTAATTAGAAACATCTGATCTTTGGACTCTTCCAGGTAAAATTCTTTTTGGATCATCCCCCCCACCCCTTCCTGTGCAGTGCTTTGTCCTTAGTTCAGGTCCAAATTACCTCCTGGCTGAATTTCTGGAACAGCCAGAAGTTCTTCTGGCTAACCTCATTTTCCCTTATAGAGCATTCTGTGTATCTTCCCCGGACTAATCCACCTAGGGCAGATTGCTTTTCCCACTCTAGTTCCTAGCGGTTTCTTGCATTTTGCAACTGGAACATTCTCCCATGATTCTGTTCTCATTCCTCCCACTACTTGGAAATTAAGTCCCCCTCATTAATCCAATCCCATGTTTGATATAAACACGCCAGTGCACGCGATCATTTCCTTTTCAAAATGTGTACTGTAGCTGTGGTAAGTATCTCTCACTTTGGTGGCGTTTATTCTCTAACTGGCTCGTGTTTTATAATGTCGTCTCCAGAGTTACACTGGCCAAAAAGCCTCTTTTGTCTTTCTTCTCTCTAGCCCTTAGATCCAGACAAGAGTTCTCAATGAATACCTTCTCATACCTGAATATCAGACAATTAAATTTCTTCTTATGAAACTAATAATAAACCTTTCAGTAAAATCTGATAGTATAAATATAAATGAAGAATGAACAAGATTAACGAGTGTGACACTTGTGCAGCCACATGCCACATCCTGTCAAGAAAGGCTACACAGAAAAATTAGAGGAAAATTCTTTGACTCTTCCCCTCTGATAAAATCTACTACTCCTATTTCAGTGGAATGAATGGCAGGTTTGAATCCCTGCGTCACTGAAGTTTGGGCAAACGACTGCCCTGTCTGGCCTGCAGCTGCTCAGTAACGAGTAGATGAGTGTGAACAGATGGCAGAAACTGACGTATTCTGGCGTTCACCAGAAATGCCTGCAGTCTTCAAACTTCAATTCAGAGGAAGAAGCACAGGAAGAGGACTTCAGTTGCCCTCAAACTGTAGTGGTTTTTTGCCCCCACATACAGGTTGTGATACTGCTCAAAGCTATTGTGCAGCCAGGAAATGCTAAGCTTCTAGTCAATAGTCTTTTAAGTTATTAAATGAATAAACAGAGTCTTATGGTGAATATGCTGTGTTCAAGTTCTGAACTCATGCAGTGGTGTGAAATTTACCTTCTTTTAAGATCTGACAGAATTGGATCTGCAAAGAATCTTATGAAATGCCAGCTGTAAGCTCTAAACCATTTTCTTCTAGCTAGGTGGACTTCTTCAGAAAAACTATCTATCTATCTATCTATCTATCTATCTATCTATCTATCTATCTATCTA
>NW_024412407.1:19576760-19603863 GCF_014898765.1 Herpailurus yagouaroundi
CTATCTATCTATCTATCTATCTATCTATCTATCTATCTATCTATCTAATCAATCTACTATCTATCCATCCAGTCAGCCATCCAGCCATCCATCCAAACTCTCTCAGCCCAGTATTTGCAGTAATATGATAGAAACTTACCCAGGCCTACCCTTCAAACAAGGAAACGGAGAAAGAGGCAGACCGACAGCAAAACAAACCAAAGTAGCCAGTGGACCAAAGCCATGGTGAAAGCATGTGTGTTATTCAGGCTGTGCCAGTGCAGAGTCCCCTCACCCCAGGCAGAGGGATGAGAGCCCAGTGTGGCCTGGCTACCCCGCAGGAGACGCTAAGTCTGCTGCCTCAGTGGTTCTGGGGATCACTCAAGGGAATTCTACACAGGCAGTTGTGCTTTGCTATGAATCACCACATCCCCACAGTGACAGTGGGAATTCTGTATCCGAATGAGGAACTGGTAAAGTATTAGCATGTGTCTATACTTAATTTCTGTCAGACTTAGGCTTCCAAGCAGGGGGTGGAAGTGGGAAGTGAGGAGTTATGTGATATAGAGGAATTCTAATATCCTGCTCCAGCTGTAAAAATCAGGTGTCATGGCTCACTACCCCGAGCCAAATATGTTGCCAAAATTCCTTGGTCCAGCACACAAGACTGTTTAAAAACCAGATGAAGGGGCGCCTGGGTGGCGCAGTCGGTTAAGCGTCCGACTTCAGCCAGGTCACGATCTCGCAGTCCGTGAGTTCGAGCCCCGCGTCGGGCTCTGGGCGGATGGCTCAGAGCCTGGAGCCTGTTTCCGATTCTGTGTCTCCCTCTCTCTCTGCCCCTCCCCCGTTCATGCTCTGTCTCTCTCTGTCCCAAAAATAAATAAACGTTGAAAAAAAAATTAAAAAAAAAAAAAGAAGAAATAAAAACCAGATGAAATCTGACTTTTTTGCCTTCTCTCTTTTTCTCCTCCTACACCAACTTTTTACTGTGACCAAACAAGCTTTGTTTCTTTAAACTTCTTTTCCGTCTCATGGCACCCCCATTCCTCTTTCCTCCTCTCCAGGCATTCCTGGCCTCCCCAGATTGTCCTCCTGACCAGGGAAGGTTGGGAACCATTGGACTATCCAAGGCCCAAATCAAATCCTGCTTTATCCATGATACCTGCTGGGGCTGCTCTGGGATCCAGGCCTGTCCCCTTCCGCCACGAATCCTACCACAGTTATGGCTCAGGTCAGTCCTCTGGCACATGGTGATGGACTGCCTGTCATTTCATGTTATGGTCTTCTTTTCCTCCAATTTAGCACTTTCACTGTTCTTTCCCTTCCTTACATGTCCGTGCATCTTAATCCCCCAATTAGAGGTGGAAACAATGAGCACTGAATCCCACCGTGCCTTCCATTTAGTTAGGGGTCACTAAATATTTTTGATCCCCTGAAAGGGGTCAAAGGCCTGGAAGCAAAGCCAAACATGACTTCATCCGCGGCATCCCAAGATGAAACTTATGGGAAAGATGCATGCCTTGCAGTGTTGTGGGGCAGCTGTCAGGGTTTGTGCCCTCGTGCCAAGTTGAAGACAAGCCAGTGTCTACGAAATCCAGCACAGTTTCTCCATCAGTCTTAAATCTGATGAGGCAAGAGTTTGTGTTAGGTAAACCTGGGTTTACTTTAGCATATACCTTAGATGTTCTGAGTATTGAGCCTTGTAGGAATATTGCAACAATCTCAGAAGGTTCAAGTAAGCTACCAATGTCACTGTGATCTAAGACTCAAACCATGATGAAAGAGAAGTGCCAGGTCCAATTCTACACAAAGGTGAAAATTGCCAGATCTTTTGGTAATTCTCACCCAGTTTCAGAAACAAGTCAGACAGGTGGTACAAGACTGTTCTCATTGGGTAAGGATATGCTCTCATGGAATACACTGCCCAGTGATGCCAAGTATTGGAGAGTAAATTTGAGGGAAGTACCATTTAAGAAACTGCATCTTTATGATGCTTCTACGTCTGGCAAATGCTATTAATAAGACACAGTCCCTAGGCTGTAATCAAGGCAGAGTAAATTGATTTTTTTTTAAAAAAGAAGCTTTTCATAATGGGCAGCTGGTAGCCACAAGTCAGAAAAAAAATGAAATACAGTCTTTTTAAAAGACAAGTGAAAATAAGAATCAAAGCTCTCTAGACCACTAATTCCCTGCTGTACTTTCCTTACTGTTCAGCTATATGACATAGTAGCTATTTCCTAGAGACTGAGACTCCTGAGAATTTCATTGGTCTCTGAGATCCTTTCAAGCTCTAGGGATGCCTTGGTTCTTCCCTCTATGTGAGATTCTTTGAGTTTGGCTAGTATCATTATTTCACTCATATTTAAAGGATCATATGGAGCTTTTTCTGCATTTCGTTGGTCTCCATTTCTTCAGAGCCTGCCCTGTAGCTTTTGGTACGATTGGTTTGTCCTTTCACTATGTACTTACCAAACAGCAAGAGCTTAAAATATCACATAGGTTCGTTCGTTCTTTCTTTCTTTCTTTCTTTCTTTCTTTCTTTCTTTCTTTCTTTCCTTTCTCTCTTTCCTTTTCCTTTTCTCTTTCCCCTCCTTCCTTCCTTTTTTCTTCTTTCTCTTTCTTTCTTTCCCCTTCCTTCCTTTCTTTTCTTTCTGTTTCTTTCTTCCCCCTTCTTTCTTTCTTTCCTTCCTTCCTTTCTCTTTCTTTCTTTCCTCATGTAATCATTCAACAAAAACTATGAAGTGGAAATTTTGTGCCTTCATATTTGCAGAACAGACAGGAGAGGAGAGCAAAGGTTTGTGTGACACACTGGTACACTGAAATTTTCCAGGCCTGTTCTTTGCTGAGACCAGAGAAATAAACAGTTTATTCCTGTTTGAAAGCTCTCTCTCTCTACAACCTCTGAAAACATCTGTAATGATGCAGGTGTGGTAGGGGACTGATAAGCAACATTTCCTGAACACAGTAAAATGCGTAAACTTTTACTACATGCCCAATCACAGGTATGTGGGGTGATTTTTGTAGACAGAAAGGAAAGGATACTTCCAAATGTCAGGTTTCACTGTATAACAATAATTCAATGGAAAACCTCAAATTTTTCCATGAAAGCAACAATATGACAAATATTATATTGTATATTATTATAATATTATAAAGGAATCATCAGATGATCCTGCCAAGAAAAAAAAATACCTTGTAAAAGCCTGTGGCAGCTGTGTAGGTAATAATCTCACCTCAGAGCCTTGGTACAGGCTGCTCCCTCTGTGGGGAGCACGTTTCACAAAGCTAGTTCCCACTTTACCTTTCAGGCATCAGATTCAATGCCACATACCCGGAGGAGCCCTCATGAACACCCTATATATAGTAAATGAGACTTTATCTTTCCTTCTTTCAGATTCGTGTTAATCTCCTTCATATTTGTATGGCATTTTAATTGCTTCATTTTATATGTACTTTTGTCGGTCATCCCATGAGAATACCAGCTCAACAAGGGCAGGGACCATGTCTCCACTGTCTTTCCAGTACCAGTCTAGTCCTGGCTTAGAGGAGACCCTTAGGGAAAAAGCTAATGATCTACATTTAAATGGAGAACACATTCATTTCTTTTTAATACAGATCTACATCTTGTTTGCTTCTATGCCCAAGAAACAAGTTGCTGTCAGTTGATTGTGGTGTTTGTTAAGTTATTGATTACAAAATCAGGCTGTGTCTTACCATTCTGGATCCTTTTGAAAGATTACATTTTACCTCTGACATATTTTCTATCTAACTCAAGTCTTTTGCAATTTGTAAGGTACTAATGGTCATCAAGGTCCCACCCATTTACAGCCTTCATTCCTGCACTAACATACACACAAAGTTTTCATGCAGACAAAACAATATTGTGGGAATTAAAACGTTCAGTAACCTCAGAGATGGATGGCCTTACAGTGGCCATGACCTCAAGATTTTCCTGGGGCCCAAGTGTAAGTATGTAGACCCTAAGATTCACATTGGGAGCTTCACTCTTGGGTGATTCTCCCATAAGAACCTAAGAGCCAAGGCAACCTCTCACCTAGGTATTAATTCTCTGCAAAGGAGAGTAGATGTGCAGCATGAATTGCTTTGCTGCAAAATTGATAAAGGAGAAAGAATAATATGGTGGCAGAATTGCTATATTTTCATTTACTTTTATGTGGTTTAAGGAGGAGATTCCTTGCTTGTTAGAATGTCACACAAACCAAAGACCACAGCTTTAAGCCAAAACTTGAGCAAAATTACATTTTATAAAGTGCTTCTCTTCTCTGTAGACTATTAAATATCAGGTATCAGTTCTTTCTTCAGAAGACATATGTAAAATGAATTATAAAATCAGTTGTACTACTTTGTCTCCATGAATTTTCAGGGTCTAATGTATAATTTAACCAAAATAGCATCCATCTTCTGGAAAAATATTGCTGAGATTTATTTCCTTTTTGTTTCTCAGACTTTCCATGAAGGTATATAATAGATTTGGGACTATTGTTTAACAAGTTACTTGAATGTCACTGGAAGGTAAGAACTTGGTTTTTGATGGTAAGAAAATAAATGAAACTCTCAGTGAGTACTTAAATGGGTGTGAGTACATGACTAACAACATGTTCATCAAAATATTCATTTGATAATACAAATAATTCCTTGAAAGGTTTAGACGGTTCTGCCTTTATCTTTTGAGTACACCTCAACGCACATCCTTATTTTACTTGGAGAAAAGAAAATGTAACCATGTGGCGATTTTTGGAAGTTATCAAATAGTCGACTTTGGACCAGATAGATGTGACTTTGGATTTTGATTCTACCACTTGCCCTCTCCTAACCTTACTTTCCTCATTTGTAAAATGGTAATGACAACATAGTATTAGTGAAGGTTAGTTAAGATAGTGAGTATAAAATATTTGGAACACTATAGATGCTGATTGGAAGTAGGTTCCTTTTTTTTCTTAAATTATTATATCAAATAAAAAACAAGCAAAAATCCTCTAGGTAGTATCATATAACTTGTGTATTATTGCTGAGACACTAACTTATTTCCTCCAAGTCATCATCAACAATGGAGAACTAAAAGGAATAATCAACACTTTTCTGCAGTAGTGCTGCCCCAATAGAACTTTCTGTGATGGGGAAAAGTTTCATACCCGTACTGTCCAATATGGTAGCCATTAGTTATATGTGGCTAGTGTGCACCTAAAATGTGGCTAATGTGGCTCAGGAACAGAATTTTATTTTAATGTAGTTTAAAATAATAACAATTTATTTTTTTTTAATTTTTTGTTTATTTTTAAGAGAGAGCAAGAGAGCAAGAGAGCGAGCCAGCAGGGGAGATGCAGAGAGAGAGGGAGTCACAGAATCCCAAGCAGGCTCCGTACTGTCAGCACAGACCCCGATGTGGGGCTCAAACCCACAAACCGTGAGATCATGACCTGAGCCAAAATCAAGAGTTGGGCACTTAACTGACTGAACCACCCAGGTGCCTCAAATTTTAATTTTAATTTTAAATATCCAGGGGCGCCTGGGTGCTCAGTCAATTAAGTGTCAGACTTCAGCTCAGGTCATGATCTGGTTGTTAGTGAGTTTGAGTCCCATGTCAAGCTCTGTGCTCCAACAGCCTGGAGCCTGCTTCAGATTTTGTGTCTTCCTCTCTCTCGCCTCCTCTGCTCACACTCTATCTCTCTCATAACTAAACTAAATAAACATTTAAAAAAATTTAAATATCTAGATGTGGCTACAGTATTGAGCAGTGCTGTTCTACTGAAATAATGTGCTCAAATTTGGCGGAGGTATATCGAAGTCAGCATTCACAATTAATTGAAAATAGTATTACACATATAACTTATGACTAACCAATTTATCTTATCACAAGTCTCACTGTAATAGACATCAGAAAGTGAAGTTCTTGATAAGTGATCTTCTTGACCTCTATTTACCCTCTTAATTCCTATGTTAGATGCAGACGGCAGAAATCTCATTTTCTTCGGTATGATTGTCTAAAATTGGGCTGATAAAGTTTTCCTTATCCAAAAAGAGGATAGTGAGTAGTAAGAAGCCCTCACTCTCCCTTTCATCCCTTGTTCAGAAGATAACTGTATTCAACTACAGATGTATGCTCACAAGTATATCTGAAGGGCAATCGATGTCTATAAGAATTGTGACTGAAACCATCCACAATTCTGTATGTTTTTTGAAACCTTAATGAGAAACTGGGTGTACTGGCCAGGTGGAGATGTGAATGGCCAAAGGAAGGAGGGCAAAACAAAATGTACCAAGATATCAATTAGGAGATACAGCCCTCAAAGCACAGATAAGACAGTAAGATTATGTGTAGAGATTCACATGGTAGAGAGGGTAAAGGCAGAACAGTGGCTGGTATCACAGCATCTGCAAGAGATAGGAGAAAGAGAACATCCCAGATTTTGGAGGGGAATAATCCAGAGTGGGGCTCTTGTCTGAAACTGTGCCCCCTAAGATCAACCAGCTCTTTGATGAAAACTTTCAGACCACATTTACCTAACTCCTGAGACACAGTTGGTAGGTGATGTTGAATACTCTTCTGCCTTGAAACTCTGTTTTTATAGTTTTTATGTACCATTTGATTTCTTCTTATCTGACTGGTGATGGCTTCTTAATCTTCCCAACTGATATTTTACTGCTCAGCTCTGGGGGTCACCATTCACATTGTAGACCTCATAAATTTATAAAGTGATAATGACAACTTTCTAGTAGATAGTTAAGGTGTTCTCTAATTCACACAAAGGCACCATGTGACCTAGAAGTTCCCCCAATTTGGCAGCGAGGAAGGCAATACTTCTCTTAGGTGCCACCCCAGGCACTCGGTTGTTTTCATTTTTAATTAGCTACTGATAACCTCATTCACACATGCTGCTTATGTGTATGAATACACCACCACTTATACACTATCTGTATGGCTCTTAAACTGTTATGTTATCCACAGCCCAGATTTCTCTCCTGAGCCCTAGACTCACACCTAATTGGGTTTTACACAGTTCTATTCAGATGTTTCAGTGGCACCAGTAACACAACATATTAAAAAAAGAATTGATCCCCAATCCTAATTAACACCACCACTGTCCACCTGGTAACTCAGGCCAGAATGTGAGAATTATCTCCATCTCACTCCCAACATAACTTCAATCTGTGAATCCTGGAGATTCTACCTCATTTAACCCCTTCTGTGAACGTCCCCATTACATCATGCTGCAGCTGCTTGGGACCTCTCCACACTCCCCTTTACTAGCTGCCATCTTTCCTGTCAGTCAGGTTCATTCTGCCTCCACAAAGCTCCCAGTGAGATCTTTCTAAAATGCATGTATTATTATGTCACTCTCTTGCTAAAGCTACTTAGATTTTTATGGCTTGTTAATGTGATTCATGATAAAGTCTGAATTCCCAATTGTGGTGTATAATAAGGGATAGGCAAGCTGGTCTTTGTATGCTTTTCCATTTTCAACTTCTCCCACATCTCCTAACATATGCTTGCACTTTAGGCACACACACATTTGGCTTTCTTAATAGGCCCAGCTCAACCCCTGACTGGTCAATGCTCTTCCTAGAACTCCAGTGGTATTTACCAGGGGACAGTGCAATAGTTTCCAAATCTGCCTTTCCTTTTAGACTTTAAGTACCTTGAGAACAGGAATAGGATTTTATCTTTGTATCTCTAGCACCTGCCTACCATCTGCCAATTTAGAATAAATGTTTACCAAGTAGATGGATGAATGCAAAGGTCAAAGAGAAAGGAAACAGAGGAAATTAAGGAGATTCAAATACTCCCAGAATTTCAGGAAAAGTGGGGAATGTGGAGATTTGGGGTAGAAAGGAAAACAGTGGCTGTGATGAAGAAAGTATCTTTAGATTCAAAAATCACTACCTGTATAGGTGGAAGTATAGTGTTGATAGGATCATTGCTTCACTGACACAAAACATTTTTATGCTTCAGTTTTTTAATTTCCATTTACAAAAAAAGGAAAATATTACATCAAAGCATTAAGACTCTAAAGTCTTTGTCCTTTATGACAAAGCTATGAATATTAGCGATAATCCTTAAAAGGGAAGTTGCTATGATATTTAAATGTAAAAGAATAATGGGAGAGAATATAAATTGCCTTTATATAAAGCTATTTCAAATAGTAAGCAAAAAAACAAACTCCTTAAGCACAGTTTTCCTTTCTCTTCTATTCTTTTTTTGTCTTTTAAAAAAGTTTGTTATTTTTAAAGTACACAGCTGTTCACAACTATAAATAAAGAGGTAGCAATGTAACATCTATTTGAAGTACACTTAATGTCACCATTAAGCTATATTAATTATTTCATGTATGTACAGACAAGGGAGATGAACTTTGGTTCATAGAAATTGTCTTGCATTAAGTCCGAATTAAAATATCCTAAATATTTTGTCCTGAATTAAAATATCTGGGGTATATCTGTTTGCTTGGCTGCCACTATTAACAAAGCCTGTGATAGAATATATCATTTCATTTTTTTAAATGTTTATTTACTTTTGAGTGACAGAGCACAAGCAGGGGAGGGGAAGGGAGAGAGGGAGATACAGAATCTGAAGCAGACTCATGGCTCTGAGCTGTCAGCACAGAGTCCAACATGGGGCTCGAACTCATGAACTCATGAGATCACGACCTGAGCCGAAGTTGGATGCTTAACCAACTGAGCCACCCAGGCCCCTGAATACACCATTTCTTAAATGAACACTTGTAGAGTTTTAGAAGTCAACTCTCCATATCATTAGTTTGGGGTATCATTAAACTACAAGGCTAGAACATAATTTCCAACATAGACATTTTGAAAATGCAATTAATTAAGAAAAAAAACTTTTAGTTTTTTATGCCGGGGGGTGGGAGAGGGTGGTGGGTAGGGGGATGGGTGTAATAAGTGAAGAGGAACAAGAGTACACTTATTGTGATGAGCAGTGGGTAACAAATAGAATTGCAAATCACTGTATTGTACACTTGGAACCAACACAACACCACATGTTAATTACTGGAACTTTTAAAAAATTAAGAAGAAACTTTTAGTTTTGAAAGCTTACTGACTCCATGTTTTGTTTCATTTGCATCTTCCTCTCCAGAATCAGATCAGATGTTCAGGAGGTGCTCAATGAATACTCAGGCAAATCACTGACTCTTTCTAAGCCTTAGCTCCCTCATCAATGAGTGGAATTAATAACCACATCATAAAGTTATTAGAGAATTAAATGAGATACTGCTTTGTATGCTGCCTGGTACAAAGGTTGCTATTACTGTTTGCATATCTGATCCTATAAGCCTTTGTAGGTTACAGGGCTTTTGTACCTTCAACATGTTCATATAAATATAAGACTATGCATTTTATATTTCAGTTCCAAAAATGGGGTAACAGTTGAGTAAAAAAACATGAAGATGGGCTTAGAGACAAATTGGAAGCTGTAAGTGAACACAGCCATCCAACTATGAGAAACAGTTCTGGTAAGGACCACATACCTTATGAAACCAATTCTTGCCTTTTGGAATGATTTTTATTTGCCATAAAGCATAAAGTTATTATTGAATAATATAATGCACATTACAAGTCAAATGCAAATGTTGCTTCATGTGAATTTTCCCTCCACTGAGGACTTTTAGCAATTCTCCCACAGACCTGACTCCAAATAGGTGAAGAACCACTGACTTAGACTGTTATAGTCACCGGATCTACTTTGTTCTCCTTATAAGCAGATTTAAAAATAAAAATTTTAAAAGAACTCCTTTAAAGGAGGGTCTTCTCTGAGTCTTCCTTGTTTTTGCAGATATAAGTGTATTCTGAATCTTTTCTATTTTGCTTTGAATATATTCTTTGGTTCTCTTCTCAGTGGAAGTACAGAACAGTTGGTAACAATCATTCAGAAATGATCTCAATGTTGCTGCTTTACCCTTCATGCATTAAATAGTTGTTTGTAGGAATGTTCTTTGTTGTTACCAGTATTCCACAATGTACATATTTATTTTCATTTTAAATGGTGATATAGGAGAATAAGGTCAATGTTCTGAAATAACATTCAGGGTGAGCCTTCATAAACAATACAAGGAAAATTCACTATCACCAAATTAGAAGAAAACAATGAAAGTGGTTGTAGGTGGTGGACAGTACAATTTCTTAGAATACTGTGAATTAAAATAATTCAATTATGCCCAAAGCAGATGAGTTTTGCTAATTTGAAGAAATCACCAAAAAAGATATGCTAATAACCTGGCTAAACAGCAAGAAAGACTGGGTCAGAAAAATTATTGAATTATTTAATAACAAAGAAAGTGTTCACAAAAAAATCTCACGAGTAGAAGTAAAGAACAAGAATTTAGATTTTTCCACCTAATGGTAATGGTAATGAAAAGACAGAGATATAAAAGCCTGATATTGTGGAAGCCAGAGGGGCTTAAGCTCACACTTCTCCACCATACTCTATATGAATGATTTCAAGCATACTCACTACACGTTGCACTAATTCTGTTAACTAAACAACCTTTCTTAAAGTCTGAGGACTCAATGTAATAAAAAGTCTGACTCCATTATTTGATGTTTGATTACAGACACTTTTCAAGCCTTACCTCGCCCTCCCCCCATTCTGTCTCAGATCCGGGCAAGCTGTTAAGAAGGCCCAGGTGCTGTGCCACAAGCAGTAAGTTTAAACCATGCACTAAAACCGTCACTCCAGCTCCAGCCCCTACCCACCATGAAAACTCAAAGCCAGTCTCCTTTCTTTCACAGCTCTTTCAAGCTATTTTCAGATCAGCTTGAGAGGCCCACCCTCTATGGAAAGCTTCATTATGGGAATATAAAACCTTTTGACACTTCTTGGTGTGTGTGTGTCTGGCATCATCAGTTTGGGAATCCAAACCAAATTTTGGGTGGTTATCCATCTCAACTCTATGGACTGGCCACAACACCCAGTCACAATGACACTGGAAGGAGGGTCCATTTCAATGAAGACATAATAATTATAGTACCTAGGAAGAAATCTGCATCCAACAGAAACCTAATAAACTGAGTTCTAGTTTATACATCAATTTCTTGTGAGTTCATATACTGGGAATCCATTCCATTAAACCTAATGATGCCAAGACCAAATTTCAGAAACTGAGAAGCTGAAGACTAGTCTTGGAAATGATAATCCCTCCAACGGATTACTACAACACATCTTCACCTTTTGCTTTCATTTATCATATGGAAACACAACTGTATTTCTTTAAGAAACAATACATAGTCCATTTAAGGAATAGTTCTATTTTATGGGAGGGAAACTAGAATGTCTGCAGGGGGCAGTAGTTAAATGAAGCAGGTAAGAGAAAATAGACATGCTAAGCTTTTGTATTACAACTCAGGATAGCCTGGGTCTATTACATTGTCTATTAAACACTTTACTGTGCTTTGAAAGGCAAATCAGGGCAAGCTTCTGACACACTACTGTAAATGCTAAGGTTGAAAAGCTGCATAACTAAAAATGTCAGTATTTTAATTCTACTGCTATTATATTTAAAAAAATATTGATATCTGCAATGTAGCCACTAATTTACAGGTATACACAGAAATGAGAAAAGAGTGCACTTAAGGAGCCAAGGTCTTTCTGTCAACTCTCTTTTTCTTTATATTCCACTTTCACTTTTATTTCATGTTGACCAGACTCTTATGTTGCATTCATTGTTATAAAAGCTGATGCTCAAGAAATGGGCGTCGCTCCTTAATTAAATTAGATGTATTAGTTGACTTTGGTATTTCAGGTACAAATGCGTTATTTTATAGAACCTTTGAACTACTTGAATAACATATAACAAATATTATTTGCTGAACTAGAAATCTGCAAAAACATGAGTAGTTTTTAAAGAACTCTAGGATTTTATGGAGTGCCTGGATGGCTTAGTTGATTAAGTGTCCGACTTCGGCTCAGGTCATGATCTGGCAGTTCGTGAGTTTGAGCCCCACATCTGGCTCTGTGCTGTCAACTCAGAGCCTGGAGCCTGCTTCAGATTCTGTGTCTCCTTTTCTCTCTGCCCTTCCCCTGCTCACACTCTGTCTCTCTCTGTCTCTCAAAAATAAATACACAATAAAAACAAGTTTAAAGAACTCTAGGATTTTGGAGTTATCCAGAACTAGTTTCAAGTGCTAATTCCACTGTTTACTGTATAACTGAGGAAAGTTCATTAGCCTCATCTGTCCATAAAGCATGTTGAGAGGATTAAATGAGTTTGCATACATAAGCATCCATCATAGTACCCAGCACATAGGAAGTATTTAATAAATAGTAACATCTTTTATTTCCAAGTTAGTTTCCTCTGGTCCTTTGGGTTTTGGTACTCTAAAATGTTGTAAGGTTTCATAAAGAACCTGATAATTCTTATTTACTCAGAACATTCAAACTCACACAATCATAAAGGACAATTTAATCAATTTAATTTGTGGAAGTGTAATAAGAAAACAATCAGCAGGAATTACTGTGGTGTACTGACTGACCCATTTTTGAATTTGATGTAAAGGAAAAGGTGGGATCATGAACTGAGTTGAAACCAAGAGTCAAATGCTTAACTGACTGAGCTACCCAGGTGCCCCTTTGTTACAGGAACCTCTGCATTTTATCTAAATTATCTGATTTGTGGAATTGTGATCAAGATGGAGGAGCAGCATGGAGACCCTCAACTTGTCTCATCCCTGAAATAGAGTTAGATCTGCACCAAACCATTTTGCACACCTAGGAAATTGATCTGAGGATCAACACAACAATCTGCATAACTTGAGCCAGAGAATTTGGAAGGTACATGGTGCAGAGAGGTGCACTGGTGCAGAGAAAAGTCATGGAGGGTAGGGAGCTGTTTTTGCAGAGAAGGACAGAGAAAGGGGGAGAGTGCAGGAAAAACACTTCCCCAAAAGTAGCTGGAAGGAAAGAGAGAGAAAGAGTGAAAATGCACGCAGGGGACTGAATAAGAAATCTGTTCCCCAAAACTATTGATGGGAATAAAAGGAGAGGCTTTCAATACCACCAGAATTCTATAAACAGTGGAGCACAGAGTCTGAAGTTCCAGAGCTCAGTGCCTGGCAGTGCTCTGGTGAGGAAGTGGGGCAAATCCCCAGAAGCAAGCAGCAGGTTCTGAGGGATCCATGTGCCACACAGGGAGAAATGGTTCCCTCACTTGGAGTGCATTTGGTAGATGCCATAAGGTCTCCCCACGGGCAAAGGTCCCAGCAGAACCTGGAGAGCAGCCATGTTTGCTGGTGTTGGAATAAAGATGCCCAGAATGCAGTGAAACCTGATGCTGGCTGTGGTTGTGGTTTGCCATAATCTCTGAACCTCTGCTGCTGCACGACTACAGGAACATTTTCTGGGGCAAGCCAGAACCCGGCCATTGCTCAGTAAGACCCTCCCCCAAGGAGTTGTGGGTCCAAGCTGCAGAGGTCTCTGAATTATGGGATTTTGAAACACAAACCCATCTGAGATAAAACTCTGGAGGGAGGTGCTGATTGGTAGGTGGACAACTTGGGCAGGGACAGGGTGGAGGCAGGGAGTGGACAGAGGTCTGAGACAAAGGAGGGGAACTTGATTTCCACCTCTCCTGTCTATGAGTGCGCACCACACTAATCCACCCCAGTAAGCTAAGCAGTGCCACCTAGTGAAGAATGGAGCCATTACATCAATCCCCACCCAAATGAACGCTCCAAGCACATCCCCCAGGAGACCAGCAAGAGTCCCTCCACCTGCTTAGTATACAGACTATTGAGGGCTTCATAGTTTTAGTTCTAGGGGAAACTGGATGTAAATTCATTTGGGTTTCATTCTGTTTGCTGGTTCATTTATTAGGTGGTTTTTTTTGTTTTTTTTTTTTTTTTTTTTTTTTTGCTTCTTTGATTGAATTGTTTTTTTTTCCTTTTCTTCAATACAGAAAATTTTATTTTTTTTAATTTTTAATTCTTTCACTTAAAATTTTTTTAAACTTTTTTTTTTAATGTTTATTTATTCTTGAGACAGAGAGAGACAGAGCATGAACGGGGGAGGGTCAGAGAGAGGGAGACACAGAATCTGAAACAGGCTCCAGGCTCCGAGCTGTCAGCACAGAGCCCAACGCGGGGCTCGAACTCACGGACCGCGAGATCATGAACTGAGCCGAAGTCGGCCGCTTAACTGACTGAGCCACCCAGGCGCCCCTTAAAAATTTTTTTACTTTATTTTTTCATTTTTGAAAAAATTATTCTATTTAAATTTCTTTATTTCATTTTATTCTATGTTTTTTTAATTTTTAAAATTTTTCTTACCTTTTTCCTTTTTTTTCTTTCCATTTTTCTCCATTCTATCAAGCTTCTTTCAAAAGGCAGGCCAAAACACGCCTAAGATCTAGCTTCTTTTACTTGATTTTTTTTGCCTTTAATTTTGTAATTTTTAGTTTTTATTTTATTAATTTTTTTCTTCCTTCAAAAGGATAAAACAAAGGAATTAACCCCCAAAGAAATAACAGAAAGAAATACCAACCAAAGGCTTAATCAACACAGATATAAGCAAGACGTCTGAACTAGAATTTAGAACCACGATAATAAGAATAATAGCTGGGCCTGAAAAAAGCACAGAATCCCTTTCTATGGAGATAAAAGAAGTAAAAGCTAGTCGGGATGAAATAAAAAATGCTATAACTGAACTGCAATCTTGAATAGATGCCACAGCGGCAAGGATGGACGAAGTAGAGCAGCAAATCAGCAATACAGAAAACAAAATTATGGAGAATAATGAAGCAGAGAAAAAAGAGAGAAACAAAGGCAAAAGAGCACATTACAAGACTTAGAGAACTCAGTGACTTATTAAAAAGCAACAACATCTGAATCATAGGCATCCCAGAAGATGAAGAAAGAGAAAAACAGGCAGAAGGTTTATGTGAGCAAATTATAGCAGAAAACTTTCTTAACTTGGGAAGGACACAAACATCATAATCCAGGAAGCACAGAGAACTCCCATTAGATTCAACAAAAACTGACCATCATCAAGGCATATCATAGTCAAATTCACAAAACACACAGACAAGGAAAGAATTATGAAAGCAGTAAGGGAAAAAAATCCTTAACCTATAAGGGAAGACAGACTAGGTTCACAGCAGACCTATCCACAGAAACTTGGCAGGCCAGAAAGGAATGGCAGGATATATTCAACGTGCTGAATTGGAAACACATGCAGCCAAGGATTCTTTATCCAGCAAGTCTTCATTCAAAATAGAAGGAGAAATAAAGAGTTTTCCAGAAAAACAGAAACTAAAAGAGTTCAAGACCACTAAACCAGCCCTGCAAGAAATTTTAAGGGGGACTCTTTGAGTGGAGAAAAGATGAAACAAAACAAAAAGACCAAAAGCAACAGAGACTGGAAAGGACCAGAGAACATCACCAGAAACACCAATTCTACAGGCAACACAAGGGCACTAAATTCATATCTTTCAGTACTCACTTTAAATGTCAATAGACTAAACGCTCCAATCAAAAGACACAGGGTATCAGAATAGATATGAAAACAAGATCCATCTATATGCTACTCGCAAAAGACCCACTTTAGACCTAAGGACACCTGCAGATTAAAAGTAAGGGGATGGAGTACCATCTATCATGCCAATGGTTGGCAAAAGAAAGCCGGAGTAGCCATACTTATATCAGACAGTCTAGATTTTAAAATAAAGACCGTAACAAGAGATGAAGAAGGGCATTATATCATAATTAAGGGGTCTATCCACCAAGAAGATCTAACAATTGTAAATATATACCCCCCCACAACGTGGAAGACCCAAATACATAAATCAATTAATCACAAACATAAAGAAACTCATTGATAATAATACCATAATGGTAGGGAACTTCAATATCCCACTCACAACAATGGACAGATCATTTAAGCAGAAAATCAACAAGGAAACAATGGCTTTGAATGACACATTGGCTCAGATGGACTTAGATATATTCAGAACATTTCATCCTAAAGCAGCAGAATACACATTCTTCTCGAGTTCACATGGAACATTCTCCAGAATAGATCACATACTGGGACACAAATCAGCCCTCCACAAGTACAAAAAGATCGAGATCATACCTTGCATATTTTTAGAGCACAATGCTATGAAACTCAAAATTAACCACAAGAAAAAACTTGGAAAGACCATGAATACTTGGAGATTAAAGAACAACCTATAAAAGAATGAATGGGTTAACCAAGAAATTAAAGAGGAAATTAAAAAAGTACATGGAAACCAATGAAAATGAAAACATGACAGCCCAAACTGCTGGGATGCAGCAAAGGCAGTCATAAGAGGGAAGTATATGGTAACCTAGGCCTTCCTAAAGAAGGAAGAATGTTCTCAAATATACAACCTAACCTTCCATCTAAAAGAGCTGGAAAAAGAAAATCAAATAAAACCCAAGCCAGCAGAAGAAGGGAAATAATAAAGATTAGAGCAGAAATAAATATCGGGGGTGGGGGGAGGGGGAAAGAAAGAAACGGAACAGATCAATGAAACCAGGAGCTGGTTTTTTGAAAGAATTAATAAAACTAACAAATCCCTAGCCAGACTGATCAAAAAGAAAAATAAAGGGCCCAAATAAATAAAATCATGAGTGAAAGAGGAGAGATCACAACCAACACCACAGAAACTCAAAAAATAATAAAAGAATATTTATAAGCAATTATACACCAACAAATTGCACAATCTGGAAGAAATGGACAAATTCCTAGAAACATATAAACCACCAAGACTGAAATAGGAAGAAATAGAAAATTTGAACAGACCCATAACGAGTAAAGAAATTGAATCAGTAATCAAAAATCTCCCAACAAACAAGAGTCCAGGGCTGAATGGCTTCCCAGGGGAATTCTACTGAACATTTAAAGAAGAGTTATCACCTATTCTTTTGAAGCTGTTCCAAAAAATAGAAATGGAAAGAAAACTTCTAAACTCATTCTATGATGCCAGCATTATCCTAATTCCGAAATCAAAGACCCCACTAAAAAGGAACAATTTCCCACCAACTTTCCTGATGAACATGGATGCAAAAATTCTCAACAAGATACCAGCCAACCAGATCCAACGTGATATATCCAGAGCCAATGTGATATATCACATTCATAAAAGAAATGATAAGAACCACATGATCCTCTCAATAGATGCAGAGAAAGCTTTTGAGAAAATACAGCATCCTTTCTTGATAAAAACCCTCAAGAAAGTAGGGATAGAAGGATCATACCTCAACACCATAAAAGCCATATACAAAAGACCCACCACTAATCTCATCCTCAATGGGAAGAAAACTGAGAGTTTTACCCCTAAGGTCAGGAACATGACAAGGACGTCCACTCTCACCACTGGTATACAACATAGTGTTGGAAGTCCTAGCCTCAGCAATCATAAAACACAAAGAAATAAAAAGCATCCAAATTGGCAAGGAGGAAGTCAAACTTTTACTCTTCACAGACATGATACTCTATGTGGAAAACCCAAAAGACTCCACCAAAAAAAAACTGCTAGAACTGATCCATGAATTCAGCAAAGTCGCAGGATATAAAATCCATGTACAGAAATCAGTTGCATTTCTATACACCAATAATGAAGTAGCAGAAAGAGAAATCAAGGAATTGATCCTATTTACAATTGTATCAAAAACCATCAAATACCTAGGAATAAACCTAATGAAAGAAGTGAAAAATCTATACAATGAAAACTATAGAAAGCTTATGAAAGAAATTGAAGAAGACACTAAAAAATGGAAAAGCATTCCATGCTCATGAATTGGAAGAACAAATATTGTTAAAATGTCGATATACTCAATGCAATATACATATTCAATGCAATCCCTATCAAAATAACACTAGCATTCTTCACAGAGCTAGAACAAATAATCCTAAAATTTGTATGGAACCAGAGAAGACCCCAAAGAGCAAAAGCAATCCTGGAAAAGAACCTGTAGGGGATAGGCTTAAGGAATCCTCCGGGCTTATACCAATGGGCTAACAAGGCATAAACAAATACAAAGTCATAAGATGCTCACACCCAAGTTTGGATAAACCAGATAGGCAACCCAAGAATGGGGGGTAAAAAGTCACCCCAAGAACTTGGGGAGAGGTTCAAAGTCTCCAAAACTAGGGAGGTGCAGTGGAACCCCAAAACAGAGAGGGGATGCAGAGCTCCCAGAATAGAGAGAGGGACAAAGGCCCCAAATAGCAACGGGTGCAAAGGTGCCCGATACATAGGTATATGCAATAAACAGGATTAGATGTTCAGGGTGTAAGCACCGCCAATTTAGCACTATAGAAGAAAAGCTGCTATTCAGAAGGATAGGGCCAGGTTAGGTAAATTGGTCAATTCCACTATGGACCACTGCTTGGCATGCAAGGCAGCCTAGAGCCGAGATGGTTAACAAAAGAAACGGTGCCTTATTAACCCTCAGGTTATTCCCCCATCTGTCTCATCCACTAGGCTAGCTAAGTTAAACAGACAGGGCGCCTCCTGTCTGTCGTTAAAAACTATCTACCCATCTGCCTGGCATCAGGATTTTGTTGACCCAAACCCCAAACAACAAATATCTTTAAAACCCCCCTCTTGCCTCACGTCCCCAAGTTAATGTCCCCAGTTTATCTCTTTGTACATGTCCATCATGTTTGTAAGCCTTCTGATCTAAATAAATATGGGGCAAGGACCCTTATTCAGGGCTCTTGTCTTTTCCCAAACATTAGCCATCTCTTGCTTTAATTCTGCATTCGCTCCCTTGTTGCCCAAAAGAGAACTTTAGACTTAGAGTCTATGACAGATGGTGACCCCAACGTGACAGAAGGAAAGTGGACTACTGGCTGAAGTGTGCAGGGGGCTGAGATGGCCAGGTGGTGCAACACAAGGACTGCAGGACCCCGTGGAATGGTAAAGGAGCTCCCAGAAAAAAAACCGCACTGGGTACAGTCTCTACCTGATGAGGTAAGGGATAAGCAAAACTATATTAGGATTTGCTGCTGTGGAACTTTTTGAGAGATCTCCGATGGGAAATTACCTCCCCCTGACTCCCTAGCCCCTGAACAAAAGGACTATATTTGAATTCTTCAGTCCTTAGGAGGAACAGCAGGGACTATTCTAAATTACAAGGCTCGCCTTAGATTATTGGCTGTCCAACAAAATTGCCCTTGGTTCCCAGAACAAGGAACTTATGATCTTAAAGTGTGTAAACGAGTAGAGAAAACGTTGAAGACAGGCATTCTAAAGGGGCTAATGTCCCCCCTTAAGTAATCCTCACCTGGTCAACTGTCCGCACTGCCCCTCCCTGTAGAGGTGGGACAGTGCATAGGAAGACACAAAGATATCTAAAAAGGAGGAAAAACCTCGCTCCCCTATATTCAGATTGTGCCTCTGGCTCCTTTACAGCCAGAAGATACTCCCCCTCCCCCAAAAGGGTGGAAAGATATTGAGCCTCTGAAAACCTCACCAACCGGCTCTGATAAAGTCCTCATCCCAATGCAAAAGTATATTAAAGCAGCCCATAAGGCTGGTAAACTGCAGCTCTTTCCCATTGTCAGGCAAAATGGGCAATGGGGCCACGAAGGCCTGCTCTTTCCAATAGTAAAAGAATTGCAAAAATCAGTTCCACTATATGTCCATCCCAGCCCTTTTACAATCAGTATTTTAGAAAATATTCATGGCACTCATTCCATGTGCGCCTGGGACTGGGGCTCTCTTAAGAACATCATTTGGACCCCAGCCCAGTATGCTGTCTGTGCCCAAGAGTTTCATGATGCCTATGTAACTAGTGCTATGTAAAACTTTGCCGCTGCTATTCCAGTGTCTTTTAAACAACTGTCTGACACAGGGCAGTGTTCCCAACCAAGGCAGTGGCCTAACTTCCAATCATTGTCAATAAAACAATGCACTGAAATAGTGTGGTGCAGTGTATTTTATATAGGCTCCCTGATATAGGGGACTGTAACTCTCTCTCTGTTTCTCCCTATACTCTGTGGTCACTGTAACCATATGTGAAGGCTTCTCTCTCATTCATTTCCTGGATTAATAACTGTGATGATTAGAGCCAATTGTCTCTGGCTAGTCTACCTTGGGATAGAGATTTTAAGGAATATTCCCAAGCAGCTGCTGAAACTCCTTTTGTTTCAGGAAACTTCCCTGTCTTCTCTGGCCTGACATGGACTGCTTAATTCCACTAGTGGAAAACAAAAACAAAACAAAACAAATAATATAAAACAAAACAAAAATCGGTATCTGCTCATCTATCTGAGCTGACAGGCTTTAGGACCACATGAACTCTTTTCTCTGCCCTCTGTGCCTCTGTCTGCCTTCAGGCCTCTTGGTAGTTCCTCACCTTTTCTGCCTTCCCTTCCTCCTCCTCCTGTTTCTGTACCTCCCGGGGTGTGCCTGCTTATATGACTCTTCAAAACCTCAGAAGGCACTCCTCCTCCGCAGGCTGTCAAAAGGCAAAAAACCCTCTCTTAGACTTTAAATTTCCTCACTGGTTCCACGGAAAAAATTAACAATGGTAAACTTTTAAGGGGACACAGATAAAATATTATTAAGATAGGCATGTCTTTTAAATTATAAAGCTTTATTCTACTAAAGTTGAGATGAATAAAAATTTAAAAGTACACCAGTATAAGGTTAAAATTCTGCTCTTCTCTCTGTTCGAAAAGCAAAGTTTTCTTGGACTGTCTTGATAAGACTGTCTTGATAAGACAATGTAAACAAAAGGTTTTTTTTCTCTCTTTTGTCTGCCAGAAAACCAAAGCTTAGGCTTCATCTTAGGTTTTTAATTGCCTAGTTAAAACTTCTCACTGTTAAAGGAGCTAAGTTTCGCTAACAACTATATAATACTATACATTCGCATTTAGGATCTTTTATTGCCACGTTGGTTAAATAATAAAGTTTCAAGATTTGTAATGATCTGTAATCCTATTTAGGATGTGCTTTATAATAACTTCCTGAGGTTTTAGCAAGCTTCCTAGGATTTAAGTGGTAAATGAAACATATTTGGTGTTTAAACTAACTTAAGTCTATTGGATCTGTCTTTTTTTTTTTTTTTCAACGTTTATTTATTTTTGGGACAGAGAGAGACAGAGCATGAACGGGGGAGGGGCAGAGAGAGAGGGAGACACAGAATAGGAAACGGGCTCCAGGCTCTGAACCATCAGCCCAGAGCCCGACGCGGGGCTCGAACTCCCGGACCGCGAGGTCGTGACCTGGCTGAAGTCGGACGCTTAACCGACTGCGCCACCCAGGCGCCCCTTGGATCTGTCTTTAACGTTATCAGCATTAAATATAAAACTTTATTTTACTAAGGCTTACTAAAGGTCAAATAAGCTCATGTTCTCGCTGTTCCAATCTTGTGTTAGCAAAAGGATGACTTAAAGTAATAGTTAACTTTGCCTCATAGTTTTCATGGGTAATTGTTAAGATAGCTTTCGAAGTGTTTGGTAACCTAAAACATTAATGTTTTGCTTGCATGATAAATTAAGATAAATTCATTGGTATCTAATGAGATAAAACACTAATCACTAGATGTGGATCTGTGCTTTTGACTTGTTGCAAAAAAAAAAAAAAAAGAATATTTAGAAGTGTTAAATCCATGCTTTATGATTAATGGATTCATAAGTCTACCACCTAAAAAATTTCCTAATGTAACAGACAATTCACAATTGGTCACTACCTAGCTTTCACTGGAGACTAAGGTTTCTAAGAGTTAAAATTCTGTTAAATGTAGTTAAAACTGATAAAAATTTTAAAAAAGCAACTCTGTATGTGGAAAGTAGGAGATATAAAAGAAAGATATAAGAAATGGAAATATATTTTTGTTAAAGGTAAAAGAAAGTAATCTTGTTGTAAATGAGACTGGTTACTTGGAGAAAAATGGCTTGGGACAAAAGCTAAATGCAAAGAAAAGTTGTAAAAGATTCATAAAGAAAAATCTTAAAAAAAAAAAAAAATTGTGTGGCCAGAACAGACTAAGGTTAAAATAAATGGATTTTAAAAGTACACAGGGTTAAGATAAAGATTCCTCCTCCTTTGATCCAAAGGCTGTGAAAATGATGGCAATACTCTAGGTGCCAGCCTCCAAATCCTCCACATTTGTGTTGTTCCTGTTTAGCAGAGAAATGGATGCCTCTGCCATATGAGAGAGAGAGAGAGAGAGAGAGAGATGCCTCTGCCATATATTGGGCTTTTACTAAGATACATGGGAGCCATTTTACCAAACTTAGCCCATTGTATGCCACAAATGGATAGCTACATGGCTAAAACATATTTATATGGGCGTTACTAAAAAAGAGGAAAATAGACCTTGACTTTGGCCGTTTAGCCCCCTCCCTCAATGGCCAATGATCAATATGTAAGTTACTGCTGAGCCAAAATAAAATTAGTACATCCTACAACAACCACAAAAATAATACATTTTTGTTAATGGTAATAAATTAATAAGTAAATAAATAAATATAATTTTAACCAAAACGGTAAAACAACAGGACATCATGCCCTTTTAAGCTGTTTTGCTTAAGGCTTGGTTGGAGTTACCCATTCCTTATAATCCACCAGGCCAAACAATTGTAAAATGAGCATATATTACGCTCAAAAACATGTTAAAAACCAAAAATGGGGAGATAGCCCTGGCTGTCTGCATTACAACCTCAGCTCCTTCTTGATCTTGCTAGGATTACTCTTCACTTTTTAAATCTCAATCCTCAAGGACTAACTGCAGCTGAGTGACATTCTTCAAAATAAGATAAACCCTCTCACCCTATGGGACTATGCAAAACCCCTGAAGGGGGGCCCGCATGGACTGGGTACACTAAACTTCTCATCTGGGGTTGAGGATATGCTTGTGTTCTTTCAGATTCCAGACTTCTGTGGATTCCCTCTTGTTCGGTAAAGTCTTACCACGGCATCATGGAGATCCTTAGGATATCTTCCAGTGAACCAGAACATCCAGAGAATGACTCTGAGTGAGCAGCTACTGGCCCTCTTCTTCAAGATGAAAGAAGCCTCTTCATGGACTCCTCATCCTGAAGCCACTCTACAAATGCAAGTCCTTGCCACTGATGTAACATGGGGAAGCCTTAAAACACCTGTCTAACCAGGCCGGCATCCTCTTACAACACAACAATATTGCATATACCCCTAATTCACATCTGATAGCCATGACTTCTGCCATTAACAAAAATTCAATAGGTGTAAGCCTAATTCTACTCCTTGCCCTCATTTGTCCAGGCCAAGCTCAATATTCATATTGGGCTCATCTCCTTAACCCACCTATATTTGATAGCTTAACACTCCTAGCCTGGGATATTCCTGTTAGCAATAATGTTAAGTTCATGGAAGGAGCCGATCTTAACCCGCCCTTCCAAACTGAACAAGAGCATTGGCTTTATATGCCAAGACCTCAATGGTGGCTTCCTCCAGCACCTCCTATGTATGTTACTAAACTCAGCAACTTATCTGCTTGTCTCTGACTAAAAATCAACTGCCTTTCACATGCACAGCCAGCCCAAAACCTCTACAAAGCCAGACAATTTTACCTTTTTCACAGCCATAAGCTTTGATATACCTTAAAAAATAAGCATATCTCACACTCCTAATGTTGTAACTTGCTCTAGTCTCAAATATTCAGACCACCCCTGGAACATTATTCCCTGGACAACCTATTATGGAGAGTCTGAGCATAATCACTGGGGTAATTGGACTGTTATTGACAGGGGTCCTAGAGGACATCTTGAAACAAAATATTCTAATAAGACCATATCCTTTGGCCAGTCTAGTAGGAAGAATATTTT
Source organism: Herpailurus yagouaroundi (assembly GCF_014898765.1). Lineage (NCBI taxonomy): Eukaryota > Metazoa > Chordata > Mammalia > Carnivora > Felidae > Herpailurus > Herpailurus yagouaroundi. Next base: position 19,600,552 of record NW_024412407.1, read on the forward strand.
TTGGAAAAATGGAAGTTTGTTTGGCCCCTATAATTTCTGCACATAAAAGGAAATTAAAAGGACCTTGGATTGTTAATCTTTGGAAGCTAGGGCTTCCCTTCTTCACTTGTACTATTAGCCACGGTGAAATTTATGTAAAACAACATGCTAACCTAACTTGGGCCTCCCTGTACAATAACCAATTCGCATGGACCACTATTTGCATCCATTCTCCCTACATTCTCTTTGCTACCTCCACCTTACAGATCTGACAACTAGGAAATAATTATAATATCTCTATCTCCCAAGATTGGTTTATGTCCTGCATAAATAATGATAACATCACCCAATTAAATGTCTCCTCCTTGTTAGTACTTAGAGCATTGCAGCCTGGGTTCCTGTTAATAGCTCTGAGACCTATACTCATCCATCAGGACTACATGCGCTTTCCAATCTGATTTGACACTGGCACTCTGTTGCAAGGCAAAAAAGATTTTTTGGCCTGTTAATCATGGGCATCCATGCAGCAGAAGGCATTATCACCTTTGCCACTGTAGGTGGAATCAGTCTGCATCATACTATCCAGAGAGCCCACGTCCTTAATAAATTTATGGTCAACACGACCAAAGAATTTGTATTCAGCCAGCCTCAATATTCTTGAGACCATAGCGAAATTTATTGAAAAGCGACAGGAGGCCTTGTTCCTCTACTCTAAACTGCCCTGCGACCCTACCTACCAGCCTATCTGCATGAATGGCATTCCTTATAATCACTCCCAAGCTTGGGATGCTGTCCAGACACACCTTCGCAGTATCTTTTCTTCTCACCTCTCTGACAATATAGATTTATATATGACTTTGTACCAACAGCTACAACATACAGAGCATCAGCTTAAAAACGAATGGGCTGATTCCTGGGAAATGTGGAGCGACCTAAATCCTTTCTCACTTACAGCTAGCACCCATCTCAAATTCTGCATAACTTTGGGAAGAGAAATGTTTTTACTGTGTCTCTTTTTATGTCTTTGCAGAATCACCCTCCAAGCCATCCAAAAGCAAAAAAAGGACCAGGAGCTCGTCATGATGGTCCTTGAACATGAAGCTAAAAGAACCAAGGAAAACAAAAAGGGGTACTGTAGGGGATAAGCTTAGGAATCCCCTGGGCTTACACCAATGGGTTAACAAGGCATAAAGAAATATAAAGCCATAAAATGCTCACACCTGAGTTTGGGTAAACCAGATTGGCAACCCAACAATAGGGAGGCGCAAAGGCGCCAGGACTAGGGAGGTGCAAAGGAACCCAAAAATAGAGAGGGGATGCAGAGCCCCCAGAAATAGAGAGGGAGGGGCAAAGGCCCCAAATAGGAACCGTGCAAAGGTGCCCAAAACATAGGTATATGAAATAAACAAGATTAGATGTTCAGGGTGGAAGCACCCCCAATTTAGTACTATAGAAGAAAAGCTGCTTTCATAGGAGGGTAGGGCCAGGTTAGGTAAATTGGTGAATTGGACTAAGGACCGCTGCGCTGCAGGCAAAGCAGCCCAGAGCGGAGATGGTTAACAAAAGAAAAGGTGCCTTATTAACCCTGAGGTTATTCCCCCTATCTATCTCATCCCCTAGGCTAGCTAAGTTAAACAGACACGTGCCTCCTGTCTGCCATTAACAACCATCTGCCCAGCTCTAGGAGTTTGTTTTATATTGACCCAAACCCCAAACGCCGTATATCTTCAAAAACTCCCTTTTCCCTCACGTCCCCAAGTTAATGTCCCCAGTCTTTGTCTCTTTGTACATGCCCATCACATTTGTAAGCCTTCTGATCTAAATAAATACGGGGCAAGGACTCTTATTAGGGGCTCTTGTCTTTTCCCAGACATTAGCCATGTCTTACTTTAATTCTGCATCCACTCTTTTACTGGCCAAAAGGGAACTTTATACTTTAAAGTCTACAACAAAAACCAAAGCTGGAGGCATCACAATCCCGGACTATAAGATGTACTACAAAGCTGTTATCACCAAGGCAGTATGGCACGGGCACAAAAACAGACACTCAGATCAATGCAACAGAATAGAGAACCCAGAAATAGACCCACAAATGTATGGTCAACTAATCTTTGACAAAGCAGGAAAGAATATCCAGTGGAATAAAGACAGTCTCTTCATCAAATGGTGTTGGGAAAACTGGACAGCAACATGCAGAAAAATGAACCTGGACCAGTTTCTTACACCACACACACACACACACACACACACACACACACACACACACCTCAAAATGGACGAAAGACCTAAACATAAGACAGGAAGCCATCAAAGTCCTTGAGGAGAAAATAGACAAAACCTCTTTGGCTGATCTTACTTAACATGTCTCCAGGGGCAAGGGAAACAAAAGCAAAAATGAACTATTGGGATCTCATCAAGATAAAAAGCTTCTGCACAGTGAAGGAAACACTCAGCAAAACTAAAAGGCAACTGACAGAATGAGAGAAGATATTTGCAAATGACATATGAGATAAAGGGTTGGTATCAAAAATCTATAAAGAACTTATCAAAATCAATATTGGGGCCCCTGGGTGGCTCAGTCGGTTAAGCGTCTGACTTCAGCTCAGGTCATGCTCACAGTCTGTGAGTTCGAGCCCCATGTCGGGCTCTGTGCGGACAGCTCAGAGCCTGGAGCCTGCTTCAGATTCTGTGTTTCCCTCTCTCTCTGCCCCTCCCCTGCTCGTGCTCTGTCTCTGTCTCAAAAATAAATAAAAACATTAAAAAAAATCAATATCAAAACAAATAATCCAGTGAAGAAATGGGCAAAAGACATGAATAGACACTTCTCCAAAGAAGATATCCAGATGGCCAACCGACACATGAAAACATGCTCAACATCACTCATCATCCAGGAAATACAAATCAAAACCACAGTGAGATACCACCTGACACCTGTCAGAATGGCTAAAATGTTACAACTCAGGCAACAACAGATGTTGGTGAAGATATGGAGAAAAAGGAACATTTTTGCATGGCTGGTGGGAATGCAAACTGGTGCAGCCACTCTGGAAAACAATGTGGAGGTTCCTTGAAAAAATTGCACTACTAGGTATTTATCCAAAGGAAACAAGTTTGCTGTTTTGAGGGAGCACATGCATCCCAATGTTTACAGCAGCTCTGTCAACAATAGCCAAAATATGAAAAGGATTCAAATGTCCATCGACAGATGAATGGATAAAGAAGATGTGGGGTGTGTGTGTGTGTGTGTGTGTGTGTATGTATATATACATATGTATATGTATATGTGTATGTATATGTATATGTATATGTATATGTATATGTATATGTATATGT
>NW_024412407.1:19603873-19615537 GCF_014898765.1 Herpailurus yagouaroundi
TATGTATATGTATATGTATATGTATATGTATATGTATATGTATATGTATATTGGAACATTACTCAGCAATCAAAAAGAATGAAATCTTGCCATTTGCAACAACACGAATGGAATGAGAACATATTATGCTAAGTGAAACAAGTCAGTCAGAGAAATATCAATATGATTCCATCCATATGTAGAATTTAAGATCCAAAACAGATGAACACAAGGGGTGGTAAGCAAAAATAATGTACAGAAAGGGAGACGAACCATAAGAGACTCTTAAATACAGAGAACAAACGGAAGTTTGCTGGAGGGGTTGTGGGTGGGGTGATGGGCTATATGGGCAAGGGGCATTAATGAGCACTGGGTATTGTAAGTAAGTGATGAATCACTAAATTCTATGCCTGAAATCATTATTACACCATATGTTAACTAATTTGGATTTTTTAAAAAAAAGGTGAAAGAATTAATGATTATTATTTCTGACTCATGGCTCCTCACTGGACCATTGCTTTTCCTCCCTATCTTTCTGACAAGCCACAGAAATCTACCTGCTTAGAGGCTGTACCCAACATTCTAATCAACCAACACAAACAACCAGGCTTTCTGATAAATAAGAGTCCACTGTTTACTTTAAAGGAGTAGTCTCTATATGGGAATTCATTACCTTTCTTCAAAAAGCACCGTTGCAAATTGATTCTACATAAGGAAACTCTGATGCTAGCAGCAGATAAGATTCTGGAAAAAATCATGCTTTTCTCCTCCTAAACATTTTTTTTCAAGTTAATTTGCATGAAAGCCTAAGACAAAGCCACTTACAAACACAAGGAAATGCAAAAGTCTGTTAATACAATGTTATGGTTGAACATGTAAATGTATCAAAGGTCAAGTTTCAGTTGCAGTTCCTATAGCAATTGTAACTTGGCCACTTAACCCTTCAACAGTAACAACCCAGAGTACCCACAACCAAGGAAAGCATTTCTGTAGCAACTCTAGAACTTTCTGCCACTGAAAGGTTTTGGCTATTATGTTGCACTTGTTTTTGTTGTATTTACTCACATCAGTATTTCAAAAGCATCCCATCTAGGTTCTACTACTGAAAACTCTTCAAATTGGCCTCCCTGTGTAAGTGGCGATGGCTTTAGCTGCATGTACCTAAAATTGTCCATTTTACCCAATAGCACTTTAATGTGTCTTTACAGTTGAATGGACAAACACAATAAAACCTCGTTTCTACAATTGAATGGAGAAACACAAATCCTCTTTAGTAAAATGGGAGACTATTATTAACACGGTGGTGTAAATCAGAAAATTTAGGAGTATTCACCACACAGCAAATGAACTCAAAGTGAGAAATATATAAAAATTAAGAGCCAAGAGGCACCTGGGTGGCTCAGCGGGTTAAGGGTCCAACTTCGAGTTCGAGCCCCGCATCAGGCTCTGTGCTGATAGCTTGGAGCCTGGAGCCTGCTTTGGATTCTGTGTCTCGCGCTCTCTCTCTCTCTCTCTGCCCCTCCCCTGCTCACGCTCTGTCTCTGTCTCAAAAATAAATAAAACATTAAAAAACTTTTTTTTAATTAAGAGCCAAAAGACACGAAGTGATGGACACAAAGTTGTGGGTGTGGTTTTATGGCAACTACTAAAGTAAAACAACAACAATGTAAACCCTGGATAAATTTTGCTTTAAAAGCAGAGGTATAAATGATTTTTAGGGGCTCCTGAGTGGTTCAGTTAGTTGTCTGACTCTTGGTTTTGGCTCTGGTCATGATCCCAGGGTCATGGGATCAAGCCTCATGTCAGGCTCTTTGCTGAGCACGGAGCCTACTTAAGATTCTCTCTCCCTCTCTCCTTCTCTCTCTCTCTCTCTCTCTCTCTCTCTCTCTTGCTTCTGTCGGCCCCTCTCCTTGGCTCACACTCAATCTTTCTCTCAAATAATAAAAAAAAAAAGATTTTTAAATACATGTAGCAGGAAAACTAGAAAGACAATAAACATAATTTCATATTCAGATAAGAATTAGTGATCTGAACTTGTCTTCTTTGTATTCAAAGCTCAGTAAAACAACTCAACGTTATGCCAGAATCATAATGAGGGATCAAATGGTCAGTCTATACACTCAAAGTGAAGTGAATAATTCTAGAATATGTATAACAAGGGCCAACAAACTATATCCCATGGGCCAAATACAGTCTGAAGTCTGTTTTTTGTAAATAAAGTAAGAAAACCCAATACCTTTAAATACTGTCTACGGCTGCTTTCATGCTACAGTCACAGGCAGATTGAGTAGTTATGACAGAAACCCAGTGGGCTGGCAAAGCCTAAAATATTTATAGTCTTTACAGAACATTCAGCCAAAAAGCTTAAATAAAACTAGACATAGATCCACTGCCTGGAATATACAACTTTCTATGTTGGTTGAGAAGTGGACAATTTAAACAAACAAACAGACATGGGCTAGAAATGCCCACTTATTTTATTCTACTTTTAGGCCACAAAGTTACCAAATTTCAACCATGATGTAGAGAAAACTTCCCCTCTAAATTCTTCAGAAAAGTTGATATTATTTCCTCTATTGAATAATCTAAGCCACTAATGTACAGGCTTGATACATTTTAAAATCTATGTCTTACTGGATTTAAAGATTAAAGTTCAAATGCCCTATACTCGATATCCAAATATTAAAAAGCATACTTATGGTTTTTTTTTCACTTTATGGATTTTTTTTAATCAAAAGTCAAGTAGAAATACAACACTTATGAAAAATAATTATATGATACCCCAAGCAAAATTTTTATCATTTAATAACCAAGTTCTAGAGAAATGAAGAAGAATAGACAAAATGCCGATATTCAGGATAGCATGAAAGAATGCCAGAAGGAACTTAGTAACACATAAAATTGATTTTGTTAAAAAAAATTAGTAAGAAGTAAATAGCTGTATTAGCTGAAGGAAATGTAGAAATAGTTCCTGAAGTTTTGACAAGGGAAATTTAGGCAAACTACTATAAAACACAAAGCCATAAGAAGAACTAAGCTATGTAAAATTAAGACAAGAAGTCTTGAAATTTGTGTTGAGGTAATATCCTGAATAATGAAAGCATTTACAGCAAATGACAAAAAGATTGCATATTTTTCAGAAAAAAATGTCAAGCCTGGAATTGTAGAATGGTCAATTTAGCTTCATACCTAAATACTCAAGTGACTCATCAAGAAATCAATTGTCAACTGCTTAGAAGATTCAGAAGATACAAAATAATAACCAATATGCCTTTGGCTTTTTGAAAAACACATTTAGCCTGACCAGGATCATTTCTACGTTACAGTGACAAGGATAGTTGATGGGAGTCAGCTGAAGTCTTTCACTCAACTGCTTATGACAGGCATCTTATAAGAAAGACAGAGATGGTTTAGAAAAACACACAGACACTCATAGAACTGCAAGATGGGAACCACCAGAAACAGGCTAGTTTGAATTGAGATGTGCCATTAAGCCTTTGAAGATTTAGTAAAACCAAAACCAAAACCAAAACATAAAATGTCTCATTAATGACCCTATGTTATATATTGAAATGATAGTATTTTGTATGTACTGGGTTAAATAAAATATATTATTAAATTAATTTCACCAGCTTTAAAATATTTTAATGTGACTATTAGGAAATTTTAAATTACATGCGGCTTGAATTTGTGTTTCACATGATATTTCTACTGGATAGCACTGTCTGTAATACAGATGGATGCTGAACCCAGGAGATTATGGGAGAATATCTTATCCTAGCTGAGCATTAGTTTTTCCTATGCAAGGGGCGTGGTAAGGTTGAAAGGTTGGTGAGTGGGATGGGGGATGGGACAGTTCTTTGATGGGCTGTTGAGCAGGTGTGTTCCCTGCACTGAAGTGTGTTTAGCATTTCTAGGTCCTACCCACTAATGCTTCCCCATGTCTAGTCATGATAGCCAAAAAACGTCCCTTTCATAGATCCAAATGTTCCTAGCCTGAGGTGGGGTTATAATAGCCCATGCTGAAAACTAGTGGGCTAGGAGATTGCTCATAAGGTCCTTGCCAGTGCTGAATTTTTATAACTGTACAGTGTGATTTTATAAAAATCCTTTTTTTGGTCTTGGTTTTATAAAAATTACTTTTTACTAATATATTAATCCAGTATATAGTCACAGCTTCCTCAAGGGTTGAACTATAAAACCATTCTTAGTGTGTATCCTGTATAATTTTTTAAGTTTGTATGAAGTTCATTCATCTAGCATTCTAGCACTTAGCACCGGCTGTTTCTTATTTCATTCATTTGTATACATGTCTTGTGCTCCAAGCAGGATCATAAACTCTGATGGCAGGAACAGTTTCTTACACAAACTTTCTATCCTATAACATATGAATAATAGATACCAGCGAAGTAAAGGGATCCAGCAGTTAGGATAGCTTTCTGGATTGAGTTAGAACCTGGTGTTATTTAATATTTTCAGCAGTTGTGACAATGATGGTAGAATATATCATTCATTTGAAACTCAACCATATGCTACTTTATGTGGTATGAAACTTTCATAGATTTAAATTTGATTACTCAAAGTAAGAAGAATTACTTGAGGGCAGAGAATTACTTACTGTGGTAACAAAAATATTTTTAAAAAAGCTTTTCAATATCACATACATTTTCTAATTAAGAACTGAAAGGACCCTACAAAGCAGATACTGTTACCATCTCCATTTTGCTGAAGAGGAAACAGTGGTTTAAGGAGATTGACAACATGATGACGGGGGGGGGGGGGGGGCGCCAAAATTTCAATCTAGAACTTGAATTTAGTTCACCTGATGCTAGACCAATGGTTTTTATGTCACTTTACGACACTGTAATGTCTCTTCCTTTGTGTCTGTCGTACTTCAGGTTCCCACAGAAGTTGACCCCAAGGGAAGGATTTGGGTGGAAGTTTGGGGAGGTGCAGAGAACACCTGAAGGGAAGTAGAGATGTGATATAAGGAAGGGAAAGCATCTAGTAAGGGATGATATTAAGTCAACTACCACTACACGCACACAGGCCTTAATTTCTCAAGGAAACACTGGAAATGGTGTAATACCCAACTGTTGCAAGCTGAAGTGTGTTCCCCTCAAAATTCATATGCTGAAACCCTAACCCCCAGTGCCTCAGAATATGACTATATTTGGGGACAGGGCCTGAAAGAGGTGACGGACTTAAAAGGAGGGTATCATGGTGGGCTCTAACCCAAAGTGACTCATGTCTGTACAAGAAGAGAAAAATACGGACACACAAAGAGACACCAGGGATGTGCACACACAGAGGAAAGTCCATGTGGGTAGCAATGAGAAGGTGACCATCTACAAGCCAAGGAGAGAGGCCTCAGAGAAATCAGACCTGCCAATACCTTGATCTTCAACTTTTAGCCTCCAGAACTGTGAGAAAACAAATGGCTGTTGTTTAGGCCACCCAATCTGTGGTATTCTGTTATAGCAACAAGAGCAAACAAATATACCATGCTTCAGAATTTTCCCTCCCAAGTAGTGAAGGAGTTGGTGTACTTGTACTTGAGGTTTGCCCTTTGTACACATCGTTCTATGTATACATTGTCTCCTTGTCAAGCTTAAGCTTCTGTCTGGGTCCCTGACCTGCAAACCACCTTGACTGTCCTCACCTGCCTCCTGTTTCCTACCCTCCCCCCTCCATCCTTGTTCTGCTCTGTCCCAGTATTGCTCCTAGCCATGTATAGTCAGCAACACATCCATTTCCATCTGAATACGACATTTAAAGATAGCCCTTCCCAGCTAGGACTCAGGTAGAGGGATGTGTTGGAAATAGCATCAGAATTCAAAAGAGTTGGACGAGCTGGAATGAAGTGTCCAGAATGGATTTTAATAGCAAACACACTACTTTATGCAGCAGTGTGCCATTTCAGAAAGATAAGAGCCATCAGTTACAGCAAAAGACTTAGAATTCAAATGGAATCTGAAAGCAGAATATAACACAGTTACACAATGTTAGTGTCATTATTGCAAGTAAAGAGCACAGAGCTGACATAGAACAAATGAGGGGTGGGTGTGAACACACATTTTAATCATTGCACCAATAGTGCTTGGTGGTAATGTTGTTATTATCCATCTAGAGAACAAGAGGATAGCATGCTGGAAGAAGAAATTAATTTTTCCATTACACAGGGGCAACAATTATATCTAGTTTGGAATCCTGTGAAATGATGTATGAAATTGTAATATTGAAAAGAGGTGAGAAATGAGTAATAAAGATGGTTTAACTTTGTTAAAAAAAACTTTGAGGAGAGCTTTATGAAAGTTGGAGAATGAAGGTCTGCAACAATGCTGGTTTTGAAGTGAATTGAAGATCAACTGTAGTCTATTCCCACTGAGAATTTAAAAGAGAAGAAATGAATTTACAAAGTTGAAGGAGAGATTTAACTGAGCCTCACAAACTTTGAGGGTCGGAGTGAAACATTAGAAAATGCCATGAAAGGTTAAAAAAACTCTCTCTCCTGGGGCCTTTAAGAACAAAGGCGATGGATCAACCTTTACAATGGATCTTGGGAACCAGCCCATCTACTTTATCACAGTGAGAACAAGTAATTCCAAAGTAGTACAGTTCTTGGACTCTGAGTGGTATTTAAGAATTCAGTGACAATTTAGCTTGCCTACAACTTCTTTATTTAAAGCCTGACCTAATCTCTCGCAGAACTGCAGATTCAAATGTATTTCTGTGGCCTGGATAGACAATTATCTTGGTGGAGTTATGTAAGGTCTTTTTGTGGAGGAGGGAGATAAGCCTCTCAGAGATTTTTGACCTTTGTGTTAATTTTTTTTATATTATTGAGGTAAAATTCACATAACATAAAATAATCCATTTTAATGTGCACAATTCAATAGCATTTAATACATCACAATGAAACATTATCACCTTTATTTAAAAAAAATTTTTTTTTTCAACGTTTTTATTTATTTTTGGGACAGAGAGAGACAGAGCATGAACGGGGGAGGGGCAGAGAGAGAGGGAAACACAGAATCGGAAACAGGCTCCAGGCCCTGAGCCATCAGCCCAGAGCCTGACGCGGGGCTTGAACTCACGGACCGTGAGATCGTGACCTGGCTGAAGTCGGACGCTTAACCGACTGCGCCACCCAGGCGCCCCCGAAACATTATCACCTTTAAAAGAGCCACTTAGTACATGGATGGTACATGTTTATGCTTGATAAATGAATGATAATAAAATAAGTTAGGGTATTGTTGACCACCAAGGTAAATTAAACTCTCCAATTAGAGAGTGTCCTAGGGGATAAATCCTATCTCTTCATTTTAGCTTCTGGAGAAACATAAACGTACTATATTCCAAAAGGTACATTTCAAATAAAATTTGATGACTGTTAACTATCGAAAATTCAATCTTTAATGGGCAATTTTGTGAAACTTCAGGAAAACTAGTATAAAAGCCTATCCTTCAATGTTTACCGCTTATTATGTGATATACTGGAAAAATGGTAAATGCAATGACAAGATAAACATTAGTCATCAAGTAAAAAACATGCAATTATATATTTTATAGATAAGTACATAGGAATTAACGAACATTTAAAAGTAATAAAACTAAATACAATGGGCTTTGACTATGCAAAAATATAAATGCTTGGAAAAGATAGCAAAAGGAGCTGTCTTCTGACCCCCATACCAAAAGCGTAGGGAGAGGATATATTACAAGCTGCTGTTCTCTCTGCACATGTAAGGATTAATGAATGGGAAAACCAAAGTGGGAGGAAATACATTTCTATTGTTTAAGCTACATGGTCTGTGGTACCTTTTATGACAACTCTAGCAAATTCATGCAGTTGAAGTAACATCTACAAATCCAATAAGCATTTAAAGTAAGGCATACGTTGCCAGCAAAGAAAGATAATCTTTTAATAAGCTGTCCAGCAGAGTTTCTCTAGTTTTTGTATCTTCTATTCCAAGAAGCAATATCAAAGAACCTGTGCCTCACCATGTTGGAAAAACAAAGCTGTCCTCCCTCTTTATTCTAAGAGAAACACATTGCATATATTTTAAAAAATGTTTGTTTATTTTGAGAGAAAGAGAGCATGCACGTGTGCTATATGAGAGTAGGGAAGGGGCAGAGAGAAAGGGAGAGAGAATTCCAAGCAGGCTCCATGCTCAGCACAGAGCCCAACTCAGGGGTCAATCTCACAAACTGTGAGATCATGACCTGAGCCGAAATCAAGAGTTGAACACTTAACAGACTGAGCCACCCAGGCTCCCCTGCAGGTATGTTTTAAAAAATATTTTTACGTCATGTAAGTTTTAAGAACATAAGAGAGTGGCAGTGCCGGGAATCCATTTTATTGAGAATTCTTTTCCATAGCTATTTTCATTGTTGTAATTGTTATAACAGACCTGCATCTATTAGACCACTATTTCTGAGGGCCACCACTTTTACACAGACCACCAGAGGAAAATTAGTTTAGTCTTCACACAGCAGACCGTGAGCAATGTGTCTTATAGGAGATACCACTGATTGCATTTGAAACTTTGGGGGGCAAGGTGTAGTTTGTCTACTGTTTTTGTATCTCCATGTAGCTCCTTCATAGCAACAGCACAGATAAATTCAATTGTCCTTACTTCTTTTTGCATGGTTCTTGTTCATAAAGGCAATCTATCTCCTGGACAGAAATTCAGCTGCTGAATTTTTTAGGCTTCCATTATAATTGTTATTTAATTATAAATTTGATGACTACATGTCGTCTTGGAGAACTCTTGGGACATATCTATAAAATGAAGATAGTAATAGCTTCTAGAGTCCAGAGCCAATGCCCACCTGAGGTTTGGTCCAGCTGTGAGATCTTTGAATGTGTGGATTTTATGACAGTTCAGCTACTGTGTCATAGTAATGCCATTTCAATGCTTTTTGCAAGCCAGTTCCCATTTTAGTCATTTGCAAATGTGTTATTACTTCTCAAACTGTAGGAGAAAACCCTAGGCTAGCCACAGAAAACTGGGTCATATCCCGATTCTTGTCTAGAGAAATGCCCCTGTGGCGGTGAACAGAGTCTCTGGTGTAGTTCTCAATAGTTCTATCCATATTTTTCCACATACACATTTATATAATAATGTGTTCTAGTAAAAACATAAATAGAAGCCAAAGAGTCTCCCTTAAAAGTCCCTAATCATGACAGCAGTCACAGTCAGCTCTGTTGTCTGCTCTGTAGACGAGCGGGAGTTCATGAAGCAGGTGCCCACCTATACTGCTGCCCTGGATCCAGTGCAGCCAAAAAGGACTGGACTAAGACTGATAAGATTTGCCCAAGTGTCTGAATGTCCAGGTGTGCTCTGAGGGCATACAACACTGTCTCTAGGTGATCTGCCTCTATTCATTGTTGCATCATCCATAAACTTCTTCCCCAGGATTATTTTCAATTAACTGCACTTCAGAATGGTCATGGATCCAGATAGGTTGGCCACTGCTTCATTCTATGATGTAAGCACTGTGTGTAGGTCTGTTTTGCTTAACCATGTTGACGAAGGACATGGTGTCAGCATGGCTACCTGAAATTCACTGGTGGCTTGCTAAAGAGGAATTTCACCTGTAGTTTCCACCTTTTCTACAGCCAAAGCCACTACTTTTTGTCTGAAAAAGTATTTAGTTGATTAATGTACAATTCCCTTTTTGTCATTTTCTATGACACTGCCATGGGGAAAAGCCCAAGTGAAACAGAGTGGCTAAGGCGGAATCAAACAGCTTAAATGATTACACACTGGATTAAAGATCTGGGACAAAGGTAACACATCTATATTTTTTATATGCTATATTTGGAGCATCCTTTCTTCAGCCTGTATCATGAGCAATTATATATTTTAGATTTTTTGTTCAATTATAATTGTTACTATAAGGGTGGCATCCTAAACTGTCACCCTTATAGTTATTATTTTTTATTTTTTATTTCTTTTTTAAATTTTAAAAATTTTATATTTGATTTTTCTCTAGATTTTCAATTGCTTCATCTAAACTTCATCTCCTTTAAGTAAAAATGAGGCGTTTTTTCCTCCTTAAAGAGTTTTTGTCTACGTTGAAGAAAATAATGCACACTAAATGAAAATGTTCAAAATATTGTCTCTACCACTGGCAAAATTACCCGTCTGCTTTTGCTGTTCTCATCCAAACTCAGCTACAGTAGTAATGACTGTATATCACAGAGTTCAGGGGCAGGTCAGTGGCCATGATGACGTGATGCACACCCCAGTGGTAAAATGACCGACACCGACATGCACCTTGCTTTAGCAGCAATGGCTACCTTTTGCAATTACTGAAGAATAGCTTTAATCTATTAGGAATTAAATTTTCTCTTTAAACAAAGTTGCTAAACATTTCCCCCCCAAATTTCATATGCGGCAAGAGCAATTTAGGGAGCTTAAAATTAAAATTTGGTAAGGAAGCTCATAAAAGTGACCTCCTATGTTTAGTGCTTTTGAAAACTTAAGTAATAGGAACATAGGTTTAACAACTAAAGGATTGCAATATTTAAGCTTTTGATAAACTGAGGTCACCTAGTTTTTACTCTCGATATCGAATTTTAGTACTTTGTTTTATTTTTCAATTTGTACTCTAGTATTTTTAAAAAGTTTCTTAGATTTATAAATCTCACTAATTTCTGTCAACATAGGTGAGGGTTCATCTTATTGCATGCTATCCTTTTATGGAGCAAGAACCAAAGTTCAGCAACTCCCAATTAGTTTACCTCTGGTTTCAAGCCAGGATAAACTGTAAAGAAAAGGCTTCTTCTGACACATGTGTTTAATCTTGACTGACGCATTATCAAGAATTCCACTGGTACTTTCTAGAATCCCGAGCACAGAAACTATTTGATTTTTCATCTGCAATGATATGCACATTTGACCCTATTTCTCATTTTTGATGAGTCATTTCTCCAAGAATTTCAAATCACTAACTGATAATCACAAATTTCTTTTCAGAATTCCCATCACTGTCCTTCATGTTCTTATTTTCAAATGAGGTTTCACTGTGAGTGCAAGAGGCATGCCATGCTTGCATATTCGTCTAAAGCAAGCATTCTTCTTAAGTAAGGTGAAGTATCAACATGGAAGAAGAAAGTGATGAAATAAAGCACCAAATTGTCAGAAGAACTCATGAACTGTTTTTTGATTACAGTATTTCTATGATAGCTCTGGACAGATTACTTGATTAGAAGATCTAGTGTAAATTACCTCTGGGAAAAGTTCAACCACAGTGGAAAGCTGATAGAGGGTGACAGGGTAGCAACAGAAGAATGGGAAGAAAAACACAAAATAGGGGTGTGTGTGTGAAGTTCATTTGTTGGCGAAATAGGGTGTTTGAGCATTGGCTGAATCTGAGAGGAATTACACAGAAATGAGAGAATGAAAGTAAGTGGAACTGAGGCTCTGGAGCAGTTCAGAGGGAATACAATTGGTAAAAAAGATGGAGCAGTCAGCTCTGAACCCAGGAAGGTTATTCATCCTCTAAAAAGGAGGAGGGGCACCCAGCTGGCTCAGCCAGAGGAACATGCAAGTCTTGATGTCCTGCCCATGAGTTGAAGCCCCACACAGGGTGTAGAGATTACTTAAGAAAATGAAAAAGAAGGAAGGAAGGAAGGAAGGAAGGAAGGAAGGAAGGAAGGAAGGAAGGAAGGAA
>NW_024412407.1:19615547-19616120 GCF_014898765.1 Herpailurus yagouaroundi
GAAAGAAAGAAAGAAAGAAAGAAAGAAAGAAAGAAAGAAAGAAAGAAAGAAAGAGGTAGATAAATTTGCAGGTTGGAACAGAACCTGAGATAGATTTTTGGTTACTTCCCTTTTCTTTAAGGAGTAAGAGCCAAGATCATATTTTGTTACTTAAAGAGCCACAAGTAAAGGAAGGTGTTCCTGAAAAGGAGTAAATATTTGTAAACACTGTTTCAGATAAGAAAAGAAATAAACTAGAACCAGCAAAGAAGCTGAAAGGAGAAGTCCAGCTGAGGTTAAAGCTGGATTTGTACTATCCTTATTTAATACAAAAACCTGGTTTTCTCCAGCAACACCTGACTGTCTGTGGTTGGAGCAGGGAAAGTGGATTGTTGACAAGATCCAAATTTGGGGGTTACAAACAATGGGCTTGGGGAAAACAAATGGAAAACATGGGGGTATAAGAAACTGACAAAGGAATAAAGTAAGGGACCTAGGCTGCACAGAAAAGAAAGGAAGCCAGGAGGAAACTCACGTACTATAAAAATGTGTGTGTGTGTGTGTGTGTGTGTGTGTGTGTGTGTGTGTGTGTGT
>NW_024412407.1:19616130-19636953 GCF_014898765.1 Herpailurus yagouaroundi
GTGTGTGTGTGTGTGTGTGTGTGTGTGTGTGTGTGTGTGTGTGTGTGGTATCAGCAGAGAGGAGTCAAAAATGACTAGAGGTCTTCCTGCATTGGAATAGGAGCTTTGGTGGGAGAAAGAAAACAAGAGAGCTGGAAATAAAGAATGTCACTCTATGGGACTCGTGGGTGGCTCAGTCAGTTAAGAGCCCGACTTTGGCTCAGGTAATGATCTCAAGGGGCGCCTGGGTGGCGCAGTCGGTTAAGCGTCCGACTTCAGCCAGGTCACGATCTCGCGGTCCGTGAGTTCGAGCCCCGCGTCAGGCTCTGGGCTGATGGCTCGTAGCCTGGAGCCTGTTTCCGATTCTGTATCTCCCTCTCTCTCTGCCCCTCCCCCGTTCATGCTCTGTCTCTCTCTGTCCCAAAAATAAAAATAAAAACGTTGAAAAAAATATTTAAAAAAAAGGTAATGTTCTCAAGATCCATGAGTTTGAGCCCTGTGTCAGGTTCTGGGCTGACAGCTCAGAGTCTAGAGTCTGCTTCATGTCTCCCTCTCTTTCTGCCCCTCCCCCGCTTGTGCTCTGCCTCTCTCTCTCTCTCAAACAATAAACATTTAAAAAAATTAAAAAAAAAAACAATGTCACTCTACATGTGTGACAGGCACATTTAGATGCAGGAGTCTGGAACAATTTGGAAGCCTTAGGATTGGCCTTGGAAGTAGGTTTCTAAAAATACAGGGTTTAGTGCTTGAAACGAAAGCTAATGAAGATGTGAGGTCAAGGCACTAGAGTGTTGTGTGTCCTCCACATGGGTGTTGAACTTGAAGAGACTCTCAGAGTTTGGAAAGGAAGGGACGTGTGAGTTACATAGTTGCCAAATACCAGATAATGATCTGGAGGTGAAAGGTAATAGCAACAGGGACTGACAAAAGTTGCAGAAGTTGCAAAAGAGGAGAGGCTTTCTTTTGGTGACAATGTAGAGATCCACCTGAGCAATATGGAAAAGTGTGACAACCACTCACAGGGTGCTTCTGAGGCTCACATGAATAAGGAATTGTACAAGCATTCCAAGGAGTGTAAAATAGAATTTAAATACAAAGGATTACTATTATTACCATTATTATTATTATTATTTGTGTACAAAATTATGTATAGGTGTTAGAGCCTGTACACACACACACACACACACACACACACACACAATTACCAGTCTTATATGCTATCAATATGGCTTTACTATTAACAGTAGCAACTCTTGTCATATCTTACACTTTATCTTAACAATTCTTGTAGAGTTTCACGTGCACATTTTAGTATTTTTTCACAACCATCCTGGGAGGTAAATAGTGTAGATGTTATTATCCATAGATGTGGAACCTATGGAACAGAGATACTGAGTGATTTGGTTAAGGCCAAGTCCAGTGACAGAGCCAAGACTTAAATTTTGATAAAATAAACTGTAGTCTCCTAACTCCCATAGATAATGAGGAAAAAAGGCTTTCACCAGGTGTTCATTTGCTTCCTGCTTTCCCTATATAACAACATCTAGAACTCAGGTACACCTGATAACTCTTTTTTTTTTAAATTGTTTTTAATGTTTATTTATTTTTGAGAGGGACACAATGTGAGTAGGGGAGGGGCAGAGAGAGAAGGAGGCACAGAATCTGAAGCAGGCTCCAGGCTCTGAGCTGTCAGCACAGAGCCTGACACAAGGCTCAAACCCACGGACTGTGAGATAATGACCTAATCTGAAGTCAGATGCTTAACCGACTGAGCCACCCTGGTGCTCCTGATAACTCTCTGTTCTATATTTCTTTCTCAACCATTGTAGATTAGAATATCAGAACTCTAGGAGCTCAAAGGTTCTGAATTTGCAAGGACAATATCCTCAACAGTCAATTTCCTCTCCAAGGCTTCAAATATTTGCCTACCAGCATAATTATTTTGTAAACTGTCTCTTAGTAATAAAGACAAATCCATGATTCTGTTCCTGAGAAAGTGACCATCAAAAATGAGTATAGAATCATTTTTCATTGATTTCCAGGAAAATCTGATGATACTCAATACAAACATGTTTACACATTCAAACAATGGGTGTGTTTCAATACCAAAAGCATTCTTTAGACTCACCCTCAAAATAATTTTTTTAAAATAAGCTCTATATGCAACATGGGGCTTGAACTCACGTCCCTGAGATCAAGAGTTGCATGTTCTACTGACTGAGCCAGCCAGACACCCCTCCAAATAGATCTTTGAGTTGGAGGTGTCTCTCTTAACTAAAGTTATGCTTCAGTAATGACTATATTTTTATGTTAATGCTTCCCTAATGACTATATTTTAAACTGGCCCTATTCTCTTCATTTGCAAAATGTGTAATTCCCAGGGCTGATGTGATACAGTGTTTGTGAACTGCCTACCTAGCACAGTATCTTGACTTGTTAACCACTTAATAGTACAGGTGATTTTCATCAGCCATTTTTTTTTAAATTTTTTCAGTGTTTATTTATTTTTGAGAGAGCAAGAGAGACAGCGTGCGAGCAGGGGAAGGGGCAGAGAGAGAGAGAGGGAGACACAGAATCCCAAGCAGGTTCTAGGCTTTGAGCTGTCAGCACAGAGCCTGATGCAGGACTTGAACTCAAACTGCGAGACCATGACCTGAGCCAAAGTCGGACACTTAACCGACTGAGCCACCCAGGCTCCCCATCAGTCATTATTTTTTATCCTGCATTTTATCATTAGAGTATTTCCCTCCTTTGTGTAAATGGTGTCACCATGCTAACACCAACAAGAGGAAGGATCATTGCAACCTTGAGTCTGAAACCACAGTCTAACTGAGGAGATGTCCCACAAACTAATTACTTCATAAATGAAGCAGATAAGGAAGGATCTCTTTAAAGACACAAAAATCTCAATACAAAGAAAAAACATGAGGTAAATTCACCAACAGTAATAGTAAGAACATCTGTTCTTCAAAAAAACACCAGAAAGAATGTACCAAAAAAAAAAAAAAAAAAAAAGACAAGTCACAAACCAGGATGTACATCAGACCAACCCAATAATGTGAATCATGGTTAATGTATGGGTGACACTGGGCAACAGCCAATGAACAATTTTGTAAGGAACTGTAGCTAGTACTGCTTTTACTCAGGAAGGGCATGTTTCTTGTCTTCTTTTTGCTACTTCTCTAACATCTCTCTGCATCTTGGTTCACGCACAATCGGATCCTCATCGTACAGACACACTAATACTCGTCAAAAGTCATGCAGTCAGAGCGTGGCTTCCCAACAGGCTCTGCCCCACTCCCCTGCTCCCTAGGGTTGGCTGGGGCTCCTTTTACCATCCTCTCTGCTCTCCTCTTTTCTGGGCCTCCCCCAAGACCACTCTTAGATGTCCTCAGCTCCTCTCACCCTCCCTGCAGGAGAAACCTGGTGTCTGGAATGCCGAGGGCCCTCAGAGGATGGATGGCCAGGACCCATACTACCCTCTGAAGGAGACGGACCCTAGGCTCACAGATGCCAAGGACCAGGCTGGGGAGGGATGGTAGGGCTTTGAGGAGAAAACAAGAGGGACAGGAAGCTAGCTTCAACCCAGGAACTTTGATGCTAAATTTCCCTTTCAAGAAGAAACCAAGGAGAGCAATGGAATTAAGCCAAATGGAAGTGGGTTGCAGCAATGAAAGTGAACACAACAGTACCTTACAGACAAATTACCCAACCAAAGCCTCATGATTATGTAAGCATAAAGATGGAAAAGAGGCCTAAACAGACATACTATGCAATGCCTAATTATCCTGACCAAATTAAACTTGGTGTAGTAGATTCTGAACCAGCCAAATAGCCTTAATAATAAAGAAAACATTTCTATGTTATCTTATTGTGTTGAGCACTATCCTTTGCACGTGACACATATGAAGTCATTTATTTCTCAGTATAGCCCCTTAGAAAGAATCTATTACTAAGCTGAACCATGAGGAATTGCCAACACTCAACCATTTTGACCTACAAATGGCGACTGTGTATAGTGCAGGCTGCATTTTGTCTGCATTTTACAGATGAAGGAACCTAGATGCAGAGCACTTAAGTAACTTGCTAAAAAGTATCCAACTATTTGAGTCAGGCAACCAGGTTCCTGTTTCTGTGGGTGTTATTAACGACCAAAATGCACTGCCTCTCCACCACACTGAATTAAAAAGACAGAGTGGTTTCTCCCAACCGGAAAATTCTATATATGAATGGGTTTTCACATGCCAGTCTGTTCATGACATACCTACTTCTTTTGAAGTGATATCACTGCTCACCCAATCACTCAGCTATAAATCTCAAAATCAAATTTCTTTTTTTTTATTTCTCTACCACAAGAAGAAAAAAACATATTTATTAAATCCATGTCAAGCAAGAGCTGTAGAATCATAGGCCATGAGAGTTGGAAGGGACTTCACAGATAATCTAGTCATGTTCTAAGGTAGACATAGTCACTGAGTGAGCAGGTAGCAGGAATATGATGAGAGTCTGATTCCTAAGTTCTGGTCTTTTCTCTCTCTGCCTTAGCTTTTACATTGGACTATAGATGTGGTAGATAATACCTCTTTGTTTCTCCAGAGCCAGGACCAATTTAAAATATTTAACCCTTGTGTGTGACAATAACGGGACTCAACAAACACCTCTTCTGTACCAACCACTCTTCTAGATGGTTTACATGTATTAATTCATGAATTAGTACAAGAACTCTGGAATTTTCTATTATAAACCACATCTTACAAATAGGAGACTGAAGCACAGAGAAATCAAAGTCTTTTACCTTAGATCACTAAGCTTGTAGACTAGCTCCAGAGGCCATGCCATATACACTTGTAGAAGAGATCACCTGGCCATATACCCTACCCTATCCTACCCTACCCTTCACTAGGCAAGGCTTAGACTTATGTCCTTTGGGAAGCAATTTCCAATTCTACCCCCCATTTCAGCCCAGGCTGAGCTGAAAGTCTGATCTGTTAAATTTGCAGAGCCCCCATTCAATACTGTTGTATATAACTGATGATTTGTCTTTCTCCACCTGATTGCAAACATCTTGAGGGAAGTATGTTTTACTACTCATAATATTCACAGGATTTGACATAATACTTGACATTAATCACTAAATAAATACATTAGATGAATGCATGAAAGAATGAATGGCCACCTAATTAATCTTCCTGCCTTCAATTTCTCATTATTCCAGGGATCTTTCATCTTGAAGTGAGGAGGTAACTAGTGAGACATTTAGTGTGTAAGTTCAATGAAGACAGGTAGGGCCTTTATTTATCTTCCTTAATAACTGAAGATAAGCCTTTTGATTTTTGTTCCTTAAACTTTTGGTCATAAACTCATCACTCTATTAACATAGTAATTTTTTTATCCATATCTTAGACATGAGTTTGTTTTGAATTTTATACTTTGACTTTTGTGAAATAAACTAATTCATTTTATTTCACCTAACCCATTAGACAAGAAATTAGGTCCAAATATGCAGGTCAAGTAAGTGCTTTGACCCTAACCCATAGTCACATGGGCTTCAGAAGTTATTACACTGAGATGTGTTTTAGCTGACTTTATGCTTAAATGTGTTAGTTCTGAGGTGTCCAAACTGTTGCTGTGTCCCCTGATTTGCAATCATTCGCAGAATTTGAGTAAATGGTACTGAGTCAATTGGATATCCAGATGGAAAATGCATTTTTATTTCTTGCATCATATAAAAAATTAATTCCAGGTGGATAGCAGATCTTAGTATGAAAGGCAAAACAATAAAGCATTTAGAAGAGAACATCTTTCTGATCTATGAGTAGGCAAAAAGCAGTAACTACAGAAGAATAATAGTAATAAACTGGACTCTATTAAAATTAAGAATTTGTGTTCATCAAAAGAAAAAATTAAGGGGGCGCCTGGGTGGCGCAGTCGGTTAAGCGTCCGACTTCAGCCAGGTCACGATCTCGCGGTCCGTGAGTTCGAGCCCCGCGTCAGGCTCTGGGCTGATGGCTCAGAGCCTGGAGCCTGTTTCCGATTCTGTGTCTCCCTCTCTCTCTGCCCCTCCCCCGTTCATGCTCTGTCTCTCTCTGTCCCAAAAATAAATAAACGTTGAAAAAAAAAATTTTAAAAATAAAAAAAATAAAAAATAAAAAATTAAGAGTGAAAAAGGAAGCTCCAGTTGGAAGAAGACATTCACAATACATATATCCAATAAGGAATTATGTCTAAAATATATAAAGTATATGCACACATATTTAAAAAGACGGACAAATGGGTGGGTAAAGACTTGAGTAATTCTCAAGGGAAGATATCCAAATGGCCAAAAAAAAATATAAAAAGATTCTCAGTCTTGTCAGTCGCCAAAGAAATACAAACAAATCCATGATGCTATACAACTACTCTCCCATCAAAATGGCTAAAATGAAAAGGACAGAAAATAAGAAGTGTTGATAAGGATAGGAAACAATGGAATCTCTCTACTGCTTCTGGGAGTATAAAGTATACAACTAGCTTGGAAAATTCTTTGGCAGATTTCAGCAAAGTGCTCTATGTAAAGCAGTTCCATGCCTGGTATACCCAACAGAAATGTATATACATATTCAACAAAAGACATTCATAAGAATGTTCTTGGTAACACTATTGTTAAGAACCCCATAGTGGAAACTACACGTGTTCATCAGTAGTGGAACAAAACACATACCCCAATGTGTACAGCAGTGCTATCAACAATAGCCAAATTATGGAAAGAGCCCAAATGTCCATCGACTGAAGAATGGATTAAGAAGATGTGGGGTGTGTGTGTGTGTGTGTGTGTGTGTGTGTGTGTGTGTGTATAATGGAATACTACTTGGTGATCAAAAAAGAATGAAACCTTGACATTTCCAATGTGGATGGAGCTAGAGAGTATTATGCTAAGTGAAATAAGTCAGGCAGAGAATGACAAATATCATATGATTTCACTCATATGTGGAATTTAAGAAAGACAAAGATTAACATAGGGGAAGGGAAGAAAAAATAAGATAAAAGCAGAGGGGAAGCAAACTATAAGAGACTCTTAAATACAGAAAACAAACTGAGGTTGCTGGAGGGGGGCAGATGGGGGGATGAGCTAAATGGGTGATGGGCATTAAGGAGGGCACTTGTTGGGATGAGCACTGGGTGTTATATGTAAGTGATAAATCATTGGGTTCTACCCCTGAAGCCAATACTACGCTGTATGTTAACTAACGAGTTAAAAAAAAAATAAGTTAAAAAAATAAAAAATAAAAGTATTCAGCATTTAAAAAAATAGTGAAACAAAAAAATTGAAAGTGGTATATTCGCAGTATGGAGTACTATATAGCAATGAGAATGAAGAATCTATAAATTCATACAATTTGGATAATTTTATAAACATAATGCTGAATGAAGAAGCGAGACACAAAAGAATGCAGCCATTTCCCAGCATACTCTTATTGATGCTAATTGTTCAGGACTGTGGGAAGCTAAACCATTGACTGGGGCTGGTTAGGAGGGAGAAGAAGCAGGGAATTAAAACCTATGAGAAGTTTATATTTTACGCTGAAGATCTTTACTGAAAGATTTCACGAACTCCAAAGCTGTAACTGGTTAAACACTGCTCAAAGAGTAGGGACACTAAAGTTTAAAGGCAGGTACTATAACTTGTTCATCATACATCTGCAGAGCTAAACACCCTGTCTGGTACATCGCAGACTTTCCAAAATCATATGAATGTTGACTGAATGAAGGAATGAATGAATAAAATGGTCATGGGATTGGCGGTCATAAGATTTGGATACTGGTATACATTCATCCATTAAATGGATATGTGACAAGTCATTTGATGTCTTTGGGACTGGCTTTTCTTTTCTATAAAATGAGGGAATTGGGCCACATATAGAGAAGGTACTCGAACACTCAACAACTTAGTATAGTAGTATACTTAGGTAAGGCAAAGCTATTTGTTGTGCCCACTCTGTACAGAAGACATGATAGTGAGGTATGTGGCGACATTCAGTATGTCTAGGAGTTCACGGAAGTCTAAATTGAGAAAGTTTCCCGCTGTCCTACAGAAACCGAGGCCTAAATGTACCAAACGTGCAGTCCTGTGATCTGTAACACACTCCGTGGCTCTTGCATAACTGTTGCTTCAGGCAGGACCACACCGAAATAGCAGGAGGAAAAGAAGGGAGAGACAAGGTCAGAATTCTACTAGGGAGAGAGTTTTGACAAGTACAATGGCTCATCTGGATGAGAAATTAACTCTTTCAAACCATCAGAGATACCCGTGATTTGAAACTACTTCCGGAAGTAAATCTTAAGGCTCTCCAAGTCTTGTGGTAAGAGAACAAGTGCCCATCTTTTAGATCTTCTGCTCATATTCAGGGCAGATAGGTCCTGAAGGTCTTGTATAAACAAAACTCAACTGAAATACGATTCAATTCAGAATGAGACAACAGTTACAGTGTAAAAGAAATGAAAATACACAGACTGACATGAAATTGATTTCATTAATGCTTATCAGGATATTATTTATATATTTGTTTCATGTGAAATTAAGTGGCAATTTCTCTTAAGTTTTTGATAAGTGGCTCTATTTTTATTAAATGAATATTGTCCATCTTGAAGATGATTTTATTACTGAAAAAAACTATGCTGTTACTACCCACACATCTTTTTTTAATGTTTATTTTTGAGAGAGAGAGAGAGAGAGAGAGTGCACATGCACGTGAGTGGGGGAGTGGCAGAGAGTGAGGGGGGCAGAGGATCCAAAGCAGGCTCCGTGCTGTCAGCACAGAGCCCGATGTGGGGCTTGAACTCATGAACCGTAAGATCATGACCTGAGCCAAAGTCGGATGCTTAACTGACTGAGCCACTCAGGCGCCCCACACATCTTTTAATTTTAAAATCCTTTCTTGAAAATAGTAAGCAAAAACCTTCAATACACGCACTCACACTGAATTGTTACACACAGCTGCTTTCGTTCAGTTTACCACATTCTTCTGGGCAGATTCTTCCAGTTTCTTGACAATATTGTGCATTGGCATATCTAATTCTTCTGGAAGTGCTTAAGTGGTTTCAAATATGTTGAGACCAGACACATAATTTAATGGTCTTCCTAATTTCCAACTATCCTGCCCTCAAGGATGCCAGGGTTTGTGTGATTTTTGTGGGATATGTCCTCTCACTGACCTGTGATAAATAAAGCATCATTTTTGTGAAATGATCTAAAATGTGCCATGTTTTCACAATGACTTTTTCTCATTTCTTGGCTCAGGAAATATTATTCTTGCCTCCTGTGGTCATCCTGTTATTCACCAGCAAATATTACTGACCCAACAACTCCTCAGCTGAGGGATAGGAGAGGCCGTAGTTTTTGTCCACACAGATTCACAGGGAAGTGTCTGCTTTCCCTTCCTCACCTCAAATGTATGCTTCAAGGCTTTGGGCCATCTCTGGAGGGGACTGGGAAGTTAAAATACCTTAAAAACAAACAAGCAAAAAACCAATATGTCCAGAGGCCACAGGGAACACCTGTTGTAGGCTACAGCTTGGAAATGGTTTTGCTGGACTGCAGGAGTTAAGGATACAAACTTATCAAGGACTTTTTAAATAAATCATGACTAAAACAAGAAACGCGTGCTATTCTTAGTGTTTGATAATTATAGTAAGAACAATTTTTTTCACAGTCTACTGAATCACATTGTTGATTACACAAAAAAATATATATATACAGTAAAACCTTGGCTTGCGAGCATAATCTGTTCTGGAATCACGCTTGTAATCCAAAGCAGTTGTATATCAAAGCAAATTTCCCCGTAAGAAATAATGGAAACTCAGATGATTCATTCTGCAACCCAAATAATATTCATATAAAAGTGATTACAATACTATAATATAATACAAAATATAAATAAAAATAAATTAACCTGCAGTTCCCTTTGAAAACCTTCATGGCTGGTGTGAGGAAGACGAGAGAGGAGGGTTATTGTGTAGGATGACTTTCATAATTACTAACGGAATCACTGCTATCTACTGGCTCAAATGGAATCCTTTTCTTTTCATGCAACTTTAACAAGGAAAGTATCCAATGACCAAGAATGAAGCAAAGCATTCTGAAGCGTACTCTTGTGTGGAAAAGCAAAGGACTGTCCATCGGTGCTTTGAAGTGAAAAAAATTCACTAGTGCCAGTTGTGGGCACCTTCCAACGTTCTGAAAAGTCACTGATTTCTGCCAAACATGTGGCCTGAGATGAGCACGAAAGATGATTATCCACAATCCCACAGACAGAAAAAGAGAGAGAGAGAGAGACAGTGAGAGAGAAAAAGAGAGAGAAGAACCACCAGCTTAGTTGTGATCATGTGACAGTTGGCATCATGTACTACTCGTATTGTAAGACGTCACTCACTTATCAAGATAAAATTTATTAGAAATATTTGCTTGTCTTGCGGAACACTTGCAGAACAAGTTACTTGCAAGCCAAGGTTTTACTGTAATATTCTTTGCATTGGTATAGGTGTTAAGTAAAAAAAAAAAAAAAAAAAAAAAAAGCCTACTGAATGAAGATGTTACCTGAAATCAATTCTTTTTTTTTAAGGTATGCCTCTGAGTTAGTCATTATGCAATCTCCTGATCAGTGTACTTGGCAAGGAGTCCCATATTTCATATTGATTCCCACTACATACATGCACCTGGAATGATTTCATGATAGCAATGATAACTCTAAGCACCAAGCTTCAAGAACCCTATCTTCTGGTTCTATATCCCATGGAAGAACTTGGATCAGTTGCTCATACATTTTGTACCTGAGCTGTGCTGGTTATATATGAAGCACATAGGATGCTCATGCTAAAAATCCTGATTCAATAAAAGTAAGATGGAGACAATAAAATGTGTATTTTCGTTACCCCTAAGTTAAGACTATCACCCTTAAACCATAAATATTTGGGGCACCTAGGTGGCTTAATTGGTTGAGCAACTGACTTCGCCTCAGGTCATGATCTTGCAGTTCATGAGTTCAAGCCCTGCATTGCACTCTGTGCTGCCTGAAGCCTACTTCAGATTCTGTGTGTGTCTCTCTCTGCCCCTCCCCACTTGTACTCTGTCTCTCTCTCTCTGTCAAAAATAAACATTAAAAAAATTTAAAAACATCAATATTTATAAAAAAGATTACATAAATAAAAAATAGATTTGCTTCATTAATGAAATAAAAATTGAAGGTGACACCTTACAGTAAGTCCATGGTCATAGGTAGCAGATTTCAACAACTAATTAATATTAAAGTTAATTACCCTATCTCTTCAGGTTCTAGTTATGTCTATCTGAGTGCCCATCCTTAATCTAGCAGTTCAAATGTTTGAGTAACTCTCAAAAATGATTACCTTCAACACTATCTTCTGCTCCTCACATTGGCATGTAATATTAGCTACACTAATTACGGACAATAAATAGCACTGTCAAGACTCCAATGGCAATAATGATTGAGGAGCTTCTAGGAAATCTATTTACAACTTATAGACAATGTTTGACTCTCCTCAAAATTCCTAGGTTGAAATCTACTCTCCAGTATGATGGTCTTTGGAGGTGGGACCTCTAGGAGGTGATCAAGTTGTGAGGGTGGAATCCTCACAAATGGGATTAACATCCATATACAAGAGATGCCAGAGAACTCCTTTGTGCCTTCCACTATGTGAAGTTACAATTAAAAGATGAGCATCTATAAACAATGGAACAGGATAGGGAGCCCAGAAATAACCCATGTTTATATGGTCAATTAATCTACAACAAAAGAGGTAAAAATATACAATGGGAAAAAGATCATCTCTTTGCTAAATGGTGTTGGGAAAACTGGATATGCGAAAGAATGAAACTGAACCATTTTCTTACACCATAGGCAAAAATAACCTCAAAATGGAGTAAAGACCTAATATGAGACCTGAAACCATAAAACGTCTAGAAGAAAATGTAGGCATTAATATCTTGGATATCAGCCTTAGCAACATTTTTCTGGATAGATCTCCTCAGGATGGGAAAGAATAGCAAAAAATTAAACTATTAGAACTACACAAACCAAAAACCTTGGTGCATTGAAGGAAACCATTAAAAAAAAAAGCAACCTACTGAATGGGAGAAGATATTCACAAATGATATATTTAATGAGAAGTTAAGATTCAAAATATAGAAAGAAATTATACGATTCAACACCAAAACAACAACAACAAGAAGAACAAAAACCCAAGTAAACTCAAAAAACGGGTAGAGGACCCAAACAAATATTTTCCAAAGAAGATCTATGGATCACCAACAGACATATGAAAAGATGGCCAACATCACTAATCATCAGGGAAATGCAAATGAAAACCACAAGAAATACCATCTCACACCATTCAGAATGTCTAGTATCAAACACACAAGAAATAAAAAGAACTTTTGCGCACGATTGATGCAAAAGCGCAGCCATTGCACTGGTGCAGCCACTGTGGAAAAATGTATGGCAGTTTCTCAAACAATTAAAAAGAGAAATACCATATGATCCAGCAATTCAACTACTGTTTACCCAAAGAAAATGAAAACATTAATTCAACCACAAAAAAAAAAACCAAAAAAAAAAAAACAAACAATGAAATCTCGCCTTTTGTAACAACGTGGATGGACCTAGAGGATATCATGCCAAGTGAAATAAGTCAGACAGAGAAAGCCAAACTGTATGTGAAATCTAAAAAAGAAACAAACAAAAAAACAGAAAAAGACTTGTAAATACAGAGAACAAGTGGTGGTTGCCAAAGGGGAGGAAGGTGGGGATGGACAAAATAAAGGAAGGGGATTAAGAGGTACAAATTTCTAGTTACAAAATAAATAAGTCACAAGCATGAAAAGTACAGCATCAGGAATATAGCCCATAATATTGTAATAATGTTGCATGTGACAGATGGTAACTACATTTATTGTGGTAAACATTGTGTAATGTATAGACTTGTGGAATTACTATGTAGTACACCTGAAACTAATACGTTGTATTGTATGTCAACTATATTTCAATAATAAATTCTTTTTAATTTTTTTTAACATTTATTCATTTTCGAGAGACAGAGAGAGAGAGAGAGAGAGAGACATGGAGCTCAATTGGGGGTGGGCAGAGAGAGAGGGAGACAAAATCCAAAGCAGGCTCCAGGCTCTGAGCTGCCAGCACAGAGCCCAAAGTGGGGCTAGAACCCACAAACCATGAGATCATGACCTGAGCCGAAGTCAGTTGCTTAACCAACTGAGCCACACAGGTGCCCCTAAAATTTTTTTTTTTATAAAGAGAGAAAAAGGACTCCAGAACTCCCTTTCCCTTCCACCAGGTGAGGTTACAGTGAAAAGATGGGCATCTATAAACAATGGAACAGGTTAGGAGCCCAGACCATATTGATACAGTCAACTAATCTATGACAAAAGAGGCAAGAACATACAATGGGGGAAAGATTTGATTAATGGTGTTGGCAAAACTGGACAGCTACATGCAAAAGAATGAAACTGACCACTTTATTACACCATACACAAAAATAATCTCAAAATGGACTAAACACCTAAAGTGAGACCCAAAACCATAAAACTCCTAGAAGAAAACACAGGCAGTAATCTCTTGGATCATCTACGAACATTGGTGCAGCCACTGTGTAAAAGAGCATCTATGAACCCAGGAACTCTCCCGGACACGAAAACTGTTAGAAATAAATTTGTTTTTATAAACCACCCAGTCTATGGTACTTTGCTATAGCAGCCTCAGCTAACACTATCCCTTAAAATATAAAACAAATGAAAAACAAATCAATTAAAATTGTGCAATTAAAATTGTGGCCAGTGAGTTTAATAACCTAGAACCCAGGGGTTGTTGGCATTTCCTGTAAAGGGCCAGATGTATTAGGCTTTGCTGGTCACAACTACTCACTGGGTAGAACACTAAAGCTCCTAAGATAGTATGATGATAGATAGATGACACTGGCTATTTTCCAATAAAACTTCATTTATGGACACTGAAATTTGGTTTTCATATAATTTTCTCGTGCCACAGAACATTATTCTCGTGATTTTTTTTCCAACCACTTAAAAATATTAAAACCATTCTTAGTTCAAGGGATACACAAAAGCCGGCAGGGGCCAGATTTGGCCCTCAGGCCATAGTTTGCCCACCCCTGGGCTAGAGGACCCAATGGATGAAGCCATGGTCAGAGTCCACAGCTGTGTGAACCTGTTTCTCCTGTTCTGTTCCTTTGGTTGCACTTTTCTTTGGTCATAAATTGCAATTCTGTCTCCAACCCACCACCATGCAAATGCACTGGGGAGAAGGAGAGAAGATATATGAGATTCACTGCAAAATCATTGCTCCTACAGACACCCTATGTATTCTCATTGTATTGTCCTGTAAGAGATACATTATGAACATCAAGTAAGGCCCAGACCTGCCATGGAACAAGAGAGGCCCTGTGAAGTCTTCCCCACTACCTATGTTTAAGGTTCCTCCTGTGTAAATCTAGACTTGACAGAACATACTTCAGGGAGGTCTGAAAGTAGAAATGAAATCATGAAAGTAGAAATTTAAATCAATCAATCAGTCAATAAATTAAAGCTTCTTTTTAATCAGACTGTAAAACTTGCTTATGAATATCTCTTTATCTCTTATCCATAGAGCAGAATGGTTTCATCATCAACTTACAGCCTGTTAAGAGAGTCCATTCTAGTCTCCCACTTTCTTCCAGCTGAGGGGCATTAAAGGGATGAGAGAAGTTGATGGTGAATAGAGGGATGTAAATGTTAAAAGGTTTAATCTATTAATATAGGGCAGCATTTCCCAAAGCACATTATGCTAAATGCTGACTCTGTCAGATGTTCTAACAAAAAAGCATTTTGAGGTCAAATAAGTTTAGGAAATGTGACATAAAATATCCCTTCTTTCTTGATTCTTAATGCGCTAATTAGTAAATTAAAGGCTCTGAGGATTCCTGCAATAAGACAAGTTACCCAGGTTAAATCAAGTGTTTCTCAAATTTAAATGATCAGGAAAGCTTTTTTTTTTTTTCTTCACTTAACTGTTATTAATATCCCAAAACACTAATGATCCACAGACTACATTTTGGGAAACACCAATATAAACAAGGGGGAAGAATGAAAAGGTTTTCAGAATTATGAATTATGTTTTAGAACCAATCACTTTGGTAAGGATTAGACTTTTCTCTCCTTATTTTTGTCATGGTAGGAAATGGCCCCGTGTTCCATTCATGTGCTCAAACCAGCAAAGCAGGAGCCATATTTGTTGCTGCAGTAACTTTTTAAGAAATGATAAAATATGTGATGGCTTAAAAATAATCCCTACAGTAGAAATGATAGTATAAAAAGCAAAAGTATCTCCCTCCTCTCTCTCACTTCTACCCCAGTAGCTGGTATATTTCCCAGAGATACTAAGCAAGGTTACCAGCTTTCACTTCATTTTTCAGTTCTTCTAGCAACTCTAAGTCATATGTACATGAGTCTACTGGTTTGGATTACAAACATCCAGCAGTATCTACTGAAATAATTCATTCTCCCACTTCTTTCTGCCTCACGCACCTCTCATATCCAATCTATCAGCAAGCTGTATCAATTCTACCTTCAGAATAGATCTCAAGTCTGCCCACTTCTCTCTACCTTCTCCGTCAGTGCTGTTTATGGCACTCTGCCCTAACTGGTCTTCCTTCTTCCAATTCTTTTTCTTTCTTGTCCTTTGTCCATATTGTACCCATAAAGATCTCTTAAAATGTAAATTACATAGTCTCTGACTTCAAAGTCTTCATGGCTTCCCACCAACATAAAATTCAAAATCAATGTCAAGATCTGTGAGGTTTTCCATGATCAAGCTCTTGCCTACCTCACTATACTCCTGTCCAGCTTCACAGCAATTTCTCCCGAAACTCCAGCCATGCTTCCTTTCTGTTCCCTGAATACTTCCAGCCTTTTCCTTGCAGCCTTCCCATTGCTACTTCCTCTGCCCAGATTGCTTTTCCTTCCTTTACTTTATTCCCAAGCCAATCCCTATGCTTCTTTCAAGTATCAATTTAAGTCTTTCGTTGTCTTCCCAGAACACCGTCTGAGCCAGCCTGTTGTTGTTTTTTTTTTTTAATAGAACCCTGTTCTTCTTCATACTACTTCCAACAATTTGTTATTATGTTCCTTTGTTAAATGTCTGTAAGTTCTACAAGATGTCTGCTTTATTCAACACTAAATACAGAAAAATTGACCCTGTGTCTGGTCACAGAGGAGGCTTAATTATTTATTACATGAATGAAGCCAACCACTGGAAAGTTCCCTTACAGTTTTATCTCCTGCCTTTTCCTTACATAAAACTTTAGCTCCATCCAGATTTTCATTTTGTGCACACCAATCAGCCAGAAGACTCCTTCGTTCACCTCCGTTTGGAGCAGAGCTTTAAGGAACATCTCATGTAACCTTCCTCTTAAGCTTCACTAATGCATTTTATTCTTGGGAACTCACTGCACTTACTATCTGCACCATTCATTTGGTGTCTACTCTTCTATTGCCTTGTAACAACTCATCTACTACTGTTAATTAACACCTTATATTGACATATTTTGTCTTGCCAATGATGTCGT
Organism: Herpailurus yagouaroundi; assembly: GCF_014898765.1. NCBI lineage: Eukaryota > Metazoa > Chordata > Mammalia > Carnivora > Felidae > Herpailurus > Herpailurus yagouaroundi. Next base: position 19,632,736 of record NW_024412407.1, read on the forward strand.
GTCTATCGAGTATAGGACCTAGTACTTCATAAGCTAAAGTACACAGCATGTCTCTGCACAGAGTAGTTGTATGAAAGGAGTCTCCAACCACCCCATTTAGTGCCCCCATTTTAAGACTTTGATATGAGGATTTGACTCATTTCCTTTCACTGTTTTCTTCCTCAACACTTTGGTGTGTGTTGTCATCATACTGGGAATGAAAGCTGGGGTAAAGAGAAGATCTGAGATGAGAGAAGTAGTTAAGGGAGGAGAGTGGGGACAGAGAACTTGCCGAAAGTTTCTCAGTTTCTTCCCTAGTGTTAAAGGAGGTGAAGGACTGGGTGTACTTTACACTGCTAGGCTATGTCCTAGAGTGTTCTAAAAATGACTTGCTCGAGATTTGAAAATGTGGATTTTTAGAACTTAAGTGTCAATCATTGACTCAGTTACACATTGTCCAATTTTTGGATGGATTAGACTCAAACATCGTATTTAATTCAGGAAGTATCTTTGGAATCCAAGAAGTTATTCTGCACTTTTACTTGTCAATTCCAATCTTGTCCAAATAATGGTTTTTAAGGAACATGTAAAATACTGAATACCTTAGCTACTTTTTATTTTTCCCCACTAAAATATAAGGGTTATTATAAAAGTTCTGCAACGTTTTTAATGTACTTAACCAACTTTCCTCAAGCTACTTCTGAAACAAGGAGTAGAAGTCAAGCCTTTGTTAGTATAAAATTGTTCAAGGGAAGCAGATGCTTTTACAATTATTACCTTTTTACCTAGTGTATCTTCAGAACTACTTTTTAGGAGGAAGAGTAGCAGATATTGCCTGCTATCTTTATTCAATCAGTAAGGAAACTGCGCATGAGGAAGAGGGGCTGAACGATACAGGTACGTAGCAGCTAAAGTCCAAGTTTGTGTTGGAGAATTCACCTGAAATGTAGGATTACTATGACATAACTTATGCAGTAAATTCTAGAACAGGATTGTTATGCTGGGATCAGGGCTGGCCACAGAATTTGCAGGATATATAGTATAAAATGAAAATTTGGAGCTCCTTGTTTGAAAATTATTAAGAGAGCTGACAGTGACAGCAGAACTTTAAAACTAGTGCGGGGCCCTTCTGAGTTCAGAGCCCGTGTGACTGAGCGGTTTGTTTCCATGAAGCTGGCCCTGCCCAAAGTCTGTGAACGGCTAACATCTGGTTGGGTATCAAGGAGGCTGTGAGCTCCTGAAACCACAGGCAGAATTCCGTGTTAATGTGCATATGTTTGTGCTTCATACCCCATAGCTTTTTATCAGGTTCTCAAAGTGCTCTGTTAACAAAAGCATTAAGAATGCCTCTTCAGGAGTAAAAAAAAAAAAAAAATGTTCTCACAGAGCCCAGGGTGTCAGGGAACACCATGCTCCTGGTCACTGTTCATGATCCTTCTGGAGACTGTGCTTGTGAATGAGTGAGTTTTCATGGCTGCACTGGAGTTAAGAGAAAAACAAAGAATTCTTAAGGCTGCCCAGATGTTGCCAGACATACACTCAAAATACATCTTCAGATGACAGGAAAGCAAATGGTGAGATGTTCAAGACAACCATATTCTTCATAAACCCCAACACGATACCCAAACCTGAGCTATTTCATTGATTTTTTCACCCGTTTAAAGAAAGCTTCTCCCTCTTCTGTAATTAGATGTCATGTCCCTCCTTTAAATAAAGGAGAAATGTTTCATGGTAAGATTTACCAACTTATGGTGATTTATATTACCTATATTTTATGGATAATTACAACCCAATGTTAGAAACTGGGGTAAGGTAGGAATTTGTTAATAAGGCAGGTGCAGGAAATGCCCTCAGAAACAGAAAAAAGAGTCCTATAAAGACCAGCGTCCTGCAAAAACACTACAGATGAAATATTTCAACACCTGAGTCTGGCTGGCAAAACCCCATGGCCATCTACCGGAAGTCTCATGCACAAAGATCCCTAAATGTGGGTTTTGCTGAAAAACCTGCTCTTGCAATTCGAGTGGCTGACTTAAAATTTTATTTAGTCCCTGTGCCGTTTCAGACTAAACGTGCTCCTTAGCCAAATCATACAAATGGAGGTAGAGAGATGAATAATTGAAACCACAGGGTAATTCTCAAATTTCTTTTCCCACAGTGTCAAACTTCTCTTGATGCAGCATCCACAAGAAGAAAAGTACGAGTAACTTAAGTTTCCTGGTCAGTCAGCTGTCCCCACTCTGCTTTTGCTCACGGTACAATGGGGCACGCCACATGATTCAACCAGCCGCTAAAGCCCTCGCATATCCTTGGAGGACCTGGTAGCTCACATGAGGTATCTCATCCATCAAAGAGTAACTGTTCATAATCCTACCCAACCCAAAAGGTGAAAGAGTAGGAAGCTGGTAGATGGAATGCTTTCCTACAGTTTCTAGGACTAAGCTGGTTAACCTTTTAATTGAATGAAACTGCCCCGGGGGTTCTCTTCCTCGCCAGGGATGTGAGTAGCCTTTCCAGCCTTCCCGCAAGCCATCTACTCCAGTTGGAGTCTCCTGGTACCTGCTCTGCTCCCCTGCTCTTTCCAAGACGCGCAGGCCACAGGAAGAGGAGGCAAACTTCCAACAGCGGCAGACCCCACCCTAGACGCCCCTGAGCACTTCGGCCTCGGGCTCCCGGCCTCGGCGAGGCGGGAGTGGGAGTGAGAGTGGGAGGGGGAGTGGGAGTGGGAGTGGGAGTGGGAGTGGGAGGGTCCGGACGCGCGGCCAGGGATGGGGCTCAGGGCGAGCGAGCACGCGCTGCAGGGTCGGGAAGCGCGCCGGCTGTCTGCGGCGCCCGAAGGACCGCGGGCAGGGAGCAGTTCCACACGTGGCCTGGAGTCACCGCGCTCTCTTCAGGAATAGCCCCAGGGGCCAAGGAGGCCGCCGCCAGACCGGGCCAGGCGCCTCTCTCCCTCCATCCTGGCTGCCGGGCGCGGCTCCCAGGTTAACCCTCTCGGGCCCTGCGTGGCCCGCCGCCGCTGCCACCCTCTGCGCGCTCCACCTCGGCGGGCAGTAAGCGCCGGCTGACGGCGGGGGGTGGCGGTTGCCAGGGGGCAGAGCCTCCCAAACCTCTTCCTCCGTCCTCCGGGCCGCACGCCCACCCTCCCTCGGGGCCCTTAGGGATCCACCCCCCACCCCCGACCCCTGCGCCCGCGCCTGCCCCCCGGGCTGCCCCCAGCCCGGCGTGGCCTCCGCGGCGTGGGCTCGGCGAGCGCTGGGCTGCGACCCCGGCGTACCTGCTCCTCCGACGCGGTGGGGTTCAACTAGTGGTCCTGTAAATCCCAGTCCTTCCCCGAGGCCCCGGCAGGTACTCCCGCCGCAGGGAGAGCGCTCTCCTCGTTGGGCTCCCAAACGTGACACTCTGTATATCCGGCTCGGAGACTGGGTGTGGGGCGGGAGGAAACCACCCTCCCTCCGACCTTCCCGGTTGCAGCCGAGGCCTCCGCGTGGGGCGCGGTAGCGGCGGCAGCCGGAGCCCGGGGCGGGAGGAGGGCGCGCCGCTGGCGAGGGCCTTTACAGGCCTCCGGGAGACGGCATCGTGCGCGCAGGCCCGCCCCGCGGCTTCCATTCATTCAGCACCCAGCACAGCCGCTCGCTATTACTCCCGGGCTTTTTTTTTTTTTTTTTTCTCCTTCTTTTTTTTTTTTTTTTTTCTTTAATCTGTGGGTGAGGGTAAAGGGAGTTAGAAAGGCGCCCCTCTCTGGTCTGAAAAAGAAGAGCTCCCACACCTTGAGAAAGAAAGAGGAGGAGGGAAAGAGGAGGGAAAAGAGAGACCCAGAAAGTCTAAGGTTCTGGTCTGAACGCTTGGAGGACACACCTTTCCCCATCAACCCTAGTAGAAAAGACAGGCTCAAATCCGAGTTCACTGAGGTTCTGGGTACCACACACTCCGTGGGAGGGATGTTCTTGTATCTGCTCCAGACTCTGCGGAGGCGCCCTGCAATGACCGACCAGCGCAGTGTCCTAAAAATCCAGGAGGGGTGGAGGCACGCTTTACTCATACCCAGGGTTTGGAGGGCAGACATCAGGCTCTGCCTGCGTAAGGTGCGAGTGGGAGTGGGCAGGTGGAGAGGAGACTAGAAGGGACCCGAGATGCGGGCTGCGGGAACAGCTGCGCGCTAGCTTTGCTCAGCAGCGCTTCAACAGATTAAAGGAGAGAGAGAGAGAGAGAGAGAGAGAGAGAGAGAGAGAGAGAGAGAGA